>NW_025228375.1:23038-25407 GCF_018294505.1 Triticum aestivum | reverse complement strand
GGACTATTACTCACCGTTTTCAGGTCCCGAAGTGATTTCCATAGTTGTTGAACCCCAAGGCACGCTTACATGTCGGTCATCAAAACTCATAGTTTTGGCTGATTCTGGCCCATATCATGGACTATTACTCACTTTTTTGGGCCCTCGGAGTGATTTCCACGGTTAACGAACCACGGGGTGCATTTACGTGTTGGTCATCAACACTCACAGTTTTGGCCGATTCTGGCGCGTTTCTTGGACTATTACTCTGTTTTTGGGTCTCGGCGTGATTTCCATGATTGACGAACACCGGGGTGCATTTATGTGTCACTCATCAACACTCGCAGTTTTGGCCGATTCTGGCCCGTTTCGTGGAGTATTACGCACTGTTTTGGGGCATCGAAGTGATTTCAACGATTAACGAACCGCGGGGAGAGTTTACGTTTTGGTCATCAACACTTACACTTTTGTCCGATTCTTGCATTTTTTGTATACTATTACTCACTGTTGTGGGGTCCCGGAGTGATTTCCACGATTAACGAACCCCGGCGTGTGTTTACGTGTCGGTCATCAACACTCACAGTTTTGGCCGATTCTGGCCCGTTTCGTGGACTATTACTCACTTTTTTGGGTCCCCGGAGTGATTTCCACGATTAACGAACCCTTGGGTGCGCTTACGGGTTGGTTATCAACACTCATGGTTTTTGTCGATTCTGACCCGTGTCGTGGACTGTTACTCACCGTTTTGGGGCCCCAAAGCGAATTCCATGGTTGTTGAACCCCAAGGTGCGGTTAAGTGTAGGTCATCAACAGTCACAGTTTGGGCCGATTCTGGCCCGTTTCTTGGACTATTACTTAGTTATTGGGGTCCCGAAATGATTTCCATGATTTATGAACCCCGGGTTGTGTTTACGTGTCGGTCAGCAGCACTCACAATTTTGGCCAATTCTAACGTGTTTTGTCGACTATTACTCACCGTTTTCAGGTCCCGAAGTGATTTCCATAGTTGTTGAACCCCAAGGCACGCTTACGTGTCGGTCATCAAAACTCATAGTTTTGGCTGATTCTGGCCCGTATCATGGACTATTACTCACTTTTTTGGGCCCCCGGAGTGATTTCCACGGTTAACGAACCACGGGGTGCGTTTACGTGTCGGTCATCAACACTCACAGTTTGGCCGATTCTGGCGCGTTTCTTGGACTATTACTCTGTTTTTGGGTCTCGGCGTGATTTCCATGATTGATGAACACCGGGGTGCATTTATGTGTCGCTCATCAACACTCGCAGTTTTTGCCGATTCTGGCCCGTTTCGTGGAGTATTACACACTGTTTTGGGGTATCGAAGTGATTTCAACGATTAACGAACCGCGGGGTGCGTTTACGTTTCGGTCATCAACACTTACACTTTTTTCCGATTCTTGCATTTTTTGTATACTATTACTCACTGTTTTGGGGTCCCGGAGTGATTTCCACGATTAACGAACCCCGGCGTGCGTTTACGTGTCGGTCATCAACACTCATAGTTTTGGCCGATTCTGGCCCGTTTCATGGACTATTACTCACTTTTTTGGGTCCCCGGAGTGATTTCCACGATTAACGAACCCCTGGGTGCGCTTACGGGTTGGTTATCAACACTCACGGTTTTTGTCGATTCTGACCCGTGTCGTGGACTGTTACTCACCGTTTTGGGGCCCCAAAGCGATTTCCATGGTTGTTGAACCCCAAGGTGCGCTTAAGTGTAGGTCATCAACAATCACAGTTTGGGCCGATTCTGGCCCGTTTCTTGGACTATTACTTAGTTATTGGGGTCCCGAAGTGATTTCCATGATTTACGAACCCCGGGTTGTGTTTACGTGTCGGTCAGCAGCACTCACAATTTTGGCCAATTCTAACGTGTTTTGTGGACTATTACTCACCGTTTTCAGGTCCCGAAGTGATTTCCATAGTTGTTGAACCCCAAGGCACGCTTACATGTCGGTCATCAAAACTCATAGTTTTGGCTGATTCTGGCCCATATCATGGACTATTACTCACTTTTTTGGGCCCTCGGAGTGATTTCCACGGTTAACGAACCACGGGGTGCATTTACGTGTTGGTCATCAACACTCACAGTTTTGGCCGATTCTGGCGCGTTTCTTGGACTATTACTCTGTTTTTGGGTCTCGGCGTGATTTCCATGATTGACGAACACCGGGGTGCATTTATGTGTCACTCATCAACACTCGCAGTTTTGGCCGATTCTGGCCCGTTTCGTGGAGTATTACGCACTGTTTTGGGGCATCGAAGTGATTTCAACGATTAACGAACCGCGGGGAGAGTTTACGTTTTGGTCATCAACACTTACACTTTTGTCCGATTCTTGCATTTTTTGTATACTATTACTCACTGTT
>NW_025228375.1:19211-20767 GCF_018294505.1 Triticum aestivum | reverse complement strand
AGTTTGGGCCGATTCTGGCCCGTTTCTTGGACTATTACTTAGTTATTGGGGTCCCGAAATGATTTCCATGATTTACGAACCCCGGGTTGTGTTTACGTGTCGGTCAGCAGCACTCACAATTTTGGCCAATTCTAACGTGTTTTGTGGACTATTACTCACCGTTTTCAGGTCCCGAAGTGATTTCCATAGTTGTTGAACCCCAAGGCACGCTTACGTGTCGGTCATCAAAACTCATAGTTTTGGCTGATTCTGGCCCGTATCATGGACTATTACTCACTTTTTTGGGCCCCCGGAGTGATTTCCACGGTTAACGAACCACGGGGTGCGTTTACGTGTCGGTCATCAACACTCACAGTTTGGCCGATTCTGGCGCGTTTCTTGGACTATTACTCTGTTTTTGGGTCTCGGCGTGATTTCCATGATTGATGAACACCAGGGTGCATTTATGTGTCGCTCATCAACACTCGCAGTTTTTGCAGATTCTGGCCCTTTTCATGGAGTATTACGCAATGTTTTGGGGTATCGAAGTGATTTCAACGATTAACGAACCGCGGGGTGCGTTTACGTTTCGGTCATCAACACTTACACTTTTGTCCGATTCTTGCCTTTTTTGTATACTATTACTCACTATTTTGGGGTCCCGGAGTGATTTCCACGATTAACGAACCCCGGTGTGCGTTTACGTGTCGGTCATCAATACTCATAGTTTTGGCCGATTCTGGCCCGTTTCGTGGACTATTACTCACTTTTTTGGGTCCCCAGAGTGATTTCCATGATTAACGAACCCCTGGGTGCGCTTATGGGTTGGTTATCAACACTCGCGGTTTTTGTCGATTCTGACCCGTTTCGTGGACTGTTACTCACCGTTTTGGGGCCCCAAAGCAATTTCCATGGTTGTTGAACCCCAAGGTGCGCTTAAGTGTAGGTCATCAACAATCGCAGTTTGGGCCGATTCTGGCCCGTTTCTTGGACTATTACTTAGTTATGGGGGTCCCGAAATGACCCCGGGTTGTCTTTACGTGTCGGTCAGCAGCACTCACAATTTTGGCCAATTCTAACGTGTTTTGTGGACTATTACTCACCGTTTTCAGGTCCCGAAGTGATTTCCATAGTTGTTGAACCCCAAGGCGCGCTTACGTGTCGGTCATCAAAACTCACAGTTTTGGCTGATTCTGGCCCGTATCATGGACTATTACTCACTTTTTTGGGCCCCCGGAGTGATTTCCACGGTTAACGAACCACGGGGTGCATTTACGTGTCGGTCATCAACACTCACAGTTTTGGCCGATTCTGGCGCGTTTCTTGGACTATTACTCTGTTTTTGGGTCTCGGCGTGATTTCCATGATTGACGAACACCGGGGTGCATTTATGTGTCACTCATCAACACTCGCAGTTTTGGCCGATTCTGGCCCGTTTCGTGGAGTATTACGCACTGTTTTGGGGCATCGAAGTGATTTCAACGATTAACGAACCGCGGGGAGAGTTTACGTTTTGGTCATCAACACTTACACTTTTGTCCGATTCTTGCATTTTTTGTATACTATTACTCACTGTT
>NW_025228375.1:10231-19201 GCF_018294505.1 Triticum aestivum | reverse complement strand
TTTCGGTCATCAACACTTACACTTTTGTCCGATTCTTGCCTTTTTTGTATACTATTACTCACTGTTTTGGGGTCCCGGAGTGATTTCCACGATTAACGAACCCCTGCGTGCGTTTACGTGTCGGTCATCAACACTCACAGTTTTGGCCGATTCTGGCCCATTTCGTGGACTATTACTCACTTTTTTGGGGCCCCGGAGTGATTTCCACGATTAACGAACCCTTGGGTGCGCTTACGGGTTGGTTATCAACACTCGCGGTTTTGTCGATTCTGACCCGTTTCGTGGACTATTACTCACCGTTTTGGGGCCCCAAAGCGATTTCCATGGTTGTTGAACCCCAAGGTGCGCTTAAGTGTAGGTCATCAACAATCGCAGTTTGGGCCGATTCTGGCCCGTTTCTTGGACTATTACTTAGTTATGGGGGTCCCGAAATGACCCCGGGTTGTGTTTACGTGTCGGTCAACACCCTCACAATTTTGGCCAATTCTAACGTGTTTTGTGGACTATTACTCACTGTTTTCAGGTCCCGAAGTGATTACCATAGTTGTTGAACCCCAAGGCGCGCTTACGTGTCGGTCATCAATACTCATAGTTTTGGCTGATTCTGGCCCATTTCTTGGACTATTACTCACTTTTTTGGGCCCCCGCAGTGATTTCCACGATTAACGAACCACGGGGTGCATTTACGTGTCGGTCATCCACACTCACAGTTTTGGCCGATTCTGGCCCGTTTCTTGGACTATTACTCTGTTTTTGGGTCTCGGCGTGATTTCCATGTTTGACGAACACCGGGGTGCATTTATGTGTCGCTCATCAACACTCGCAGTTTTGGCCGATTCTGGCCCGTTTCGTGGAGTATTACGCACTGTTTTGGGATATCGAAGTGATTTCAACGATTAACGAACCGCGGGGTGCGTTTACATTTCGGTCATCAACACTTACACTTTTGTCCGATTCTTGCCTTTTTTGTATACTATTACTCACTGTTTTGGGGTCCCGGAGTGATTTCCACGATTAACGAACCCCGGCGTGCGTTTACGTGTCGGTCATCGACACTCACAGTTTTGGCCGATTCTGGCCCGTTTCGTGGACTATTACTCACTTTTTTGGGGCCCCGGAGTGATTTCCACGATTAACGAACCCTTGGGTGCGCTTACGGGTTGGTTATCAACACTCGCGGTTTTGTCGATTCTGACCCGTTTCGTGGACTGTTACTCACCGTTTTGGGGCCCCAAAGCGATTTCCATGGTTGTTGAACCCCAAGGTGCGCTTAAGTGTAGGTCATCAACAATTGCAGTTTGGGCCGATTCTGGCCCGTTTCTTGGACTATAACTTAGTTATGGGGGTCCCGAAATGACCCCGGGTTGTGTTTACGTGTCGGTCAGCAACACTCACAATTTTGGCCAATTCTAACGTGTTTTGTGGACTATTACTCACTTGTTTTCAGGTCCCGAAGTGATTTCCATAGTTGTTGAACCCCAAGGCGCGCTTACGTGTCGGTCATCAATACTCATAGTTTTGGCTGATTCTGGCCCGTATCATGGACTATTACTCACTTTTTTGGGCCCCCGCAGTGATTTCCACGATTAACGAACCACGGGGTGCATTTACGTGTCGGTCATCCACACTCACAGTTTTGGCCGATTCTGGCCCGTTTCTTGGACTATTACTCTATTTTTGGGTCTCGGCGTGATTTCCATGTTTGACGAACACCGGGGTGCATTTATGTGTCGCTCATCAACACTCGCAGTTTTGGCCGATTCTGGCCCGTTTCGTGGAGTATTACGCACTGTTTTGGGTTATCGAAGTGATTTCAACGATTAACGAACCGCGGGGTGCGTTTACGTTTCGGTCATCAACACTTACACTTTTGTCCGATTCTTGCCTTTTTTGTATACTATTACTCACTTTTTTGGGGCCCCGGAGTGATTTCCACGATTAACGAACCCTTGGGTGCGCTTACGGGTTGGTTATCAACACTCGCGGTTTTGTCGACTCTGACCCGTTTCGTGGACTGTTACTCACCGTTTTGGGGCCCCAAAGCGATTTCCATGGTTGTTGAACCCCAAGGTGCGCTTAAGTGTAGGTCATCAACAATTGCAGTTTGGGCCGATTCTGGCCCGTTTCTTGGACTATTACTTAGCTATGGGGGTCCCGAAATGACCCCGGGTTGTGTTTACGTGTCGGTCAGCAACACTCACAATTTTGGCCAATTCTAACGTGTTTTGTGGACTATTACTCACTGTTTTCAGGTCCCGAAGTGATTTCCAGAGTTGTTGAACCCCAAGGTGCGCTTAAGTGTAGGTCATCAATAATCATAGTTTTGGCCGATTCTTGCCCGTTTCTTGGACTATTACTTAGTTATGGGGGTCCCGAAATGACCCTGGGTTGTGTTTATGTGTCGGTCAGCAACACTCACAATTTTGGCCAATTCTAACGTGTTTTGTGGACTATTACTCACTGTTTTCAGGTCCCGAAGTGATTTCCATAGTTGTTGAATCCCAAGGCGCGCTTACGTGTCGGTCATCAATACTCATAGTTTTGGCTGATTCTGGCCCGTATCATGGACTATTACTCGCTTTTTTGGGCCCCCGGAGTGATTTCCACGATTAACGAACCACGGGGTGCATTTACGTGTCGGTCATCCACACTCACAGTTTTGGCCGATTCTGGCCCGTTTCTTGGACTATTACTCTGTTTTTGGGTCTCGGCGTGATTTCCATGATTGACGAACACCGGGGTGCATTTATGTGTCGCTCATCAACACTCGCAGTTTTGGCCGATTCTGGCCCGTTTCGTGGAGTATTACGCACTGTTTTGGGATATTGAAGTGATTTCAACGATTAACGAACCGCGGGGTGCGTTTACGTTTCGGTCATCAACACTTACACTTTTGTCCGATTCTTGCCTTTTTTGTATACTATTACTCACTGTTTTGGGGTCCCGGAGTGATTTCCACGATTAACGAACCCCTGCTGCGTTTACGTGTCGGTCATCAACACTCACAGTTTTGGCCGATTCTGGCCCATTTCGTGGACTATTACTCACTTTTTTGGGGCCCCGGAGTGATTTCCACGATTAACGAACCCTTGGGTGCGCTTACGGGTTGGTTATCAACACTCGCGGTTTTGTCGATTCTGACCCGTTTCGTGGACTATTACTCACCGTTTTGGGGCCCCAAAGCGATTTCCATGGTTGTTGAACCCCAAGGTGCGCTTAAGTGTAGGTCATCAACAATCGGAGTTTGGGCCGATTCTGGCCCGTTTCTTGGACTATTACTTAGTTATGGGGGTCCCGAAATGACCACGGGTTGTGTTTACGTGTCGGTCAACAACCCTCACAATTTTGGCCAATTCTAACGTGTTTTGTGGACTATTACTCACTGTTTTCAGGTCCCGAAATGATTTCCATAGTTGTTGAACCACAAGGCGCACTTACGTGTCGGTCATCAATACTCATAGTTTTGGCTGATTCTGGCCCGTATCATGGACTATTACTCACTTTTTTGGGCCCCCGGAGTAATTTCCATGATTAACGAACCACGGGGTGCATTTACGTGTCGGTCATCCACACTCACAGTTTTGGCCGATTCTGGCCCGTTTCTTGGACTATTACTCTGTTTTTGGGTCTCGGCGTGATTTCCATGATTGACGAACACCGGGGTGCATTTATGTGTCGCTCATCAACACTCGCAGTTTTGGCCGATTCTGGCCCGTTTCGTGGAGTATTACGCACTGTTTTGGGGTATCGAAGTGATTTCAACGATTAACGAACCGCGGGGTGCGTTTACGTTTCGGTCATCAACACTTACACTTTTGTCCGATTCTTGCCTTTTTTGTATACTATTACTCACTGTTTTGGGGTCCCGGAGCGATTTACACGATTAACGAACCCCGGCTTGCGTTTACGTGTCGGTCATCAACACTCACAGTTTTGGCCGATTCTGGCCCATTTCGTGGACTATTACTCACTTTTTTGGGGCCCCGGAGTGATTTCCACGATTAACGAACCCTTGGGTGCGCTTACGGGTTGGTTATCAACACTCGCGGTTTTGTCGATTCTGACCCGTTTCGTGGACTATTACTCACCGTTTTGGGGCCCCAAAGCGATTTCCATGGTTGTTGAACCCCAAGGTGCGCTTAAGTGTAGGTCATCAACAATCGCAGTTTGGGCCGATTCTGGCCCGTTTCTTGGACTATTACTTAGTTATGGGGGTCCCGAAATGACCCCGGGTTGTGTTTACGTGTCGGTCAACAACCCTCACAATTTTGGCCAATTCTAACGTGTTTTGTGGACTATTACTCACTGTTTTCAGGTCCCGAAGTGATTTCCATAGTTGTTGAACCCCAAGGCGCGCTTACGTGTCGGTCATCAATACTCATAGTTTTGGCTGATTCTGGCCCGTATCATGGACTATTACTCACTTTTTTGGGCCCCCGGAGTAATTTCCACGATTAACGAACCACGGGGTGCATTTACGTGTCGGTCATCCACACTCACAGTTTTGGCCGATTCTGGCCCGTTTCGTGGACTATTACTCACTTTTTTGGGGCCCCGGAGTGATTTCCACGATTAACGAACCCTTGGGTGCGCTTACGGGTTGGTTATCAACACTCGCGGTTTTGTCGATTCTGACCCGTTTCGTGGACTATTACTCACCGTTTTGGGGCCCCAAAGCGATTTCCATGGTTGTTGAACCCCAAGGTGCGCTTAAGTGTAGGTCATCAACAATCGCAGTTTGGGCCGATTCTGGCCCGTTTCTTGGACTATTACTTAGTTATGGGGGTCCTGAAATGACCCCGGGTTGTGTTTACGTGTCGGTCAACAACCCTCACAATTTTGGCCAATTCTAACGTGTTTTGTGGACTATTACTCACTGTTTTCAGGTCCCGAAGTGATTTCCAGAGTTGTTGAACCCCAAGGTGCGCTTAAGTGTAGGTCATCAATACTCATAGTTTTGGCCGATTCTTGCCCGTTTCTTGGACTATTACTTAGTTATGGGGGTCCCGAAATGACCCTGGGTTGTGTTTACGTGTCGGTCAGCAACACTCACAATTTTGGCCAATTCTATCGTGTTTTGTGGAGTATTACTCACTGTTGTCAGGTCCCGAAGTGATTTCCATAGTTGTTGAATCCCAAGGCGCGCTTACGTGTCGGTCATCAATACTCATAGTTTTGGCTGATTCTGGCCCGTATCATGGACTATTACTCGCTTTTTTGGGCCCCCGGAGTGATTTCCACGATTAACGAACCACGGGGTGCATTTACGTGTCGGTCATCCACACTCACAGTTTTGGCCGATTCTGGCCCGTTTCTTGGACTATTACTCTGTTTTTGGGTCTCGGCGTGATTTCCATGATTGACGAACACCGGGGTGCATTTATGTGTCGCTCATCAACACTCGCAGTTTTGGCCGATTCTGGCCCGTTTCGTGGAGTATTACGCACTGTTTTGGGGTATCGAAGTGATTTCAACGATTAGCGAACCGCGGGTGCGTTTACGTTTCGGTCATCAACACTTACACTTTTGTCTGATTCTTGCCTTTTTTGTATACTATTACTCACTGTTTTGGGGTCCCGGAGTGATTTCCACGATTAACGAACCCCGGCGTGCGTTTACGTGTCGGTCATCAACACTCACAGTTTTCGCCGATTCTGGCCCGTTTTGTGGACTAGTGCTCACTTTTTTGGGGCCCCGGAGTGATTTCCACGATTAAGGAACCCTTGGGTGCGCTTACGGGTTGGTTATCAACACTCGCGGTTTTTGTCGATTCTGACCCGTCTCGTGGACTGTTACTCACCGTTTTGGGGCCCCAAAGCGATTTCCATGGTTGTTGAACCCCAAGGTGCGCTTAAGTGTAGGTCATCAACAATCGCAGTTTGGGCCGATTCTGGCCCGTTTCTTGGACTATTACTTAGTTATGGGGGTCCCGAAATGACCCCGGGTTGTGTTTACGTGTCGGTCAACAACCCTCACAATTTTGGCCAATTCTAACGTGTTTTGTGGACTATTACTCACTGTTTTCAGGTCCCGAAGTGATTTCCATAGTTGTTGAACCCCAAGGCGCGCTTACGTGTCGGTCATCAATACTCATAGTTTTGGCTGATTCTGGCCCGTATCATGGACTATTACTCGCTTTTTTGGGCCCCCGGAGTAATTTCCACGATTAACGAACCACGGGGTGCATTTACGTGTCGGTCATCCACACTCACAGTTTTGGCCGATTCTGGCCCGTTTCTTGGACTATTACTCTGTTTTTGGGTCTCGGCGTGATTTCCATGGTTGACGAACACCGGGGTGCATTTATGTGTCGCTCATCAACACTCGCAGTTTTGGCCGATTCTGGCCCGTTTCGTGGAGTATTACGCACTGTTTTGGGATATCGAAGTGATTTCAACGATTAACGAACCGCGGGGTGCGTTTACGTTTCGGTCATCAACACTTACACTTTTGTCCGATTCTTGCCTTTTTTGTATACTATTACTCACTGTTTTGGGGTCCCGGAGTGATTTCCACGATTAACGAACCCCTGCTGCGTTTACGTGTCGGTCATCAACACTCACAGTTTTGGCCGATTCTGGCCCGTTTCGTGGACTATTACTCACTTTTTTGGGGCCCCGGAGTGATTTCCACGATTAACGAACCCTTGGGTGCGCTTACGGGTTGGTTATCAACACTCGCGGTTTTATCGATTCTGACCCGTTTCGTGGACTATTACTCACCGTTTTGGGGCCCCAAAGCGATTTCCATGGTTGTTGAACCCCAAGGTGTGCTTAAGTGTAGGTCATCAACAATCGCAGTTTGGGCCGATTCTGGCCCGTTTCTTGGACTATTACTTAGTTATGGGGGTCCCGAAATGACCCCGGGTTGTGTTTACGTGTCGGTCAACAACCCTCACAATTTTGGCCAATTCTAACGTGTTTTGTGGACTATTACTCACTGTTTTCAGGTCCCGAAGTGATTTCCATAGTTGTTGAACCCCAAGGCGCGCTTACGTGTCGGTCATCAATACTCATAGTTTTGGCTGATTCTGGCCCGTATCATGGACTATTACTCACTTTTTTGGGCCCCCGGAGTGATTTCCACGATTAACGAACCACGGGGTGCATTTACGTGTCGGTCATCCACACTCACAGTTTTGGCCGATTCTGGCCCATTTCGTGGAGTATTACGCACTGTTTTGTGGTATCGAAGTGATTTCAGCAATTAACTAACCGCGGGGTGCGTTTACGTTTCGGTCATCAACACTTACATTTTTGTCCGATTCTTGCCTTTTTTGTATACTATTACTCACTGTTTTGGGGTCCCGGAGTGATTTCCACGATTAACGAACCCCGGCGTGCGTTTACGCGTCGTTCATCAACACTCACAGTTTTGGTCGATTCTGGCCCGTTTCATGGACTATTGCTCACTTTTTTGGGGCCCTGGAGTGATTTCCACGATTAAGGAACCCTTGGGTGCGCTTACGGGTTGGTTATCAACACTCGCGGTTTTTGTCGATTCTGACCCGTTTCGTGGACTGTTACTCACCGTTTTGGGGCCCCAAAGCGATTTCCATGGTTGTTGAACCCCAAGGTGCGCTTAAGTGTAAGTCATCAACAATCGCAGTTTGGGCCGATTCTGGCCCGTTTCTTGGACTATTACTTAGTTATGGGGTCCCGAAATGACCCCGGGTTGTGTTTACGTGTCGGTCAGCAACACTCACAATTTTGGCCAATTCTAACGTGTTTTGTGGACTATTACTCACTGTTTTTAGGTCCCGAAGTGATTTCCATAGTTGTTGAACCCCAAGGCGCGCTTACCTGTCGGTCATCAATACTCATAGTTTTGGCTGATTCTGGCCCGTATCATGGACTATTACTCTCTTTTTTGGGCCCCCGGAGTGATTTCCACGATTAACGAACCACGGGGTGCATTTACGTGTCGGTCATCCACACTCACAGTTTTGGCCGATTCTGGCCCGTTTCTTGGACTATTACTCTGTTTTTGGGTCTCGGCGTGATTTCCATGATTGACGAACACCGGGGTGCATTTATGTGTCGCTCATCAACACTCGCAGTTTTGGCCGATTCTGGCCCGTTTCGTGGAGTATTACGCACTGTTTTGGGGTATCGAAGTGATTTCAACGATTAACGAACCGCGGGTGCGTTTACGTTTCGGTCATCAACACTTACACTTTTGTCCGATTCCTGCCTTTTTTGTATACTATTACTCACTGTTTTGGGGTCCCGGAGTGATTTCCACGATTAACGAACCCCGGCGTGCGTTTACGTGTCGGTCATCAACACTCACAGTTTTGGCCGATTCTGGCCCGTTTCGTGGACTATTACTCACTTTTTTGGGGCCCCGGAGTGATTTCCACGATTAACGAACCCCTGGGTGCGCTTACGGGTTGGTTATCAACACTCGCGGTTTTTGTCGATTCTGACCCGTTTTGGGGACTGTTACTCACCGTTTTGGGGCCCCAAAGCGATTTCCATGGTTGTTGAACCCCAAGGTGTGCTTAAGTGTAGGTCATCAACAATCACAGTTTGGGCCAATTCTTGCCCGTTTCTTGGACTATTACTTAGTTATGGGGGTCCCGAAATGACCCCGGGTTGTGTTTACGTGTCGGTCAGCAACACTCACAATTTTGGCCAATTCTAACGTGTTTTGTGGACTATTACTCACTGTTTTCAGGTCCCGAAGTGATTTCCATAGTTGTTGAACCCCAGGGCGCGCTTACGTGTCGATCATCAATACTCATAGTTTTGGCTGATTCTGGCCCGTATCATGGACTATTACTCACTTTTTTGGTCCCCCGGAGTGATTTCCACGATTAACGAACCACGGGGTGCATTTACGTGTCGGTCATCAACACTCACAGTTTTGGCCAATTCTGGCCCGTTTCTTGGACTATTACTCTGTTTTTGGGTCTCGGCGTGATTTCCATGTTTGACGAACACCGGGGTGCATTTATGTGTCGCTCAT
>NW_025228375.1:1261-3257 GCF_018294505.1 Triticum aestivum | reverse complement strand
CTCATCAACACTCGCAGTTTTGGCCGATTCTGGCCCGTTTCGTGGAGTATTACGCACTGTTTTGGGGCATCGAAGTGATTTCAACGATTAACGAACCGCGGGGAGAGTTTACGTTTTGGTCATCAACACTTACACTTTTGTCCGATTCTTGCATTTTTTGTATACTATTACTCACTGTTTTGGGGTCCCGGAGTGATTTCCACGATTAACGAACCCCGGCGTGCGTTTACGTGTCGGTCATCAACACTCACAGTTTTGGCCGATTATGGCCCGTTTCGTGGACTATTACTCACTTTTTTGGGTCCCCGGAGTGATTTCCACGATTAACGAACCCTTGGGTGCGCTTACGGGTTGGTTATCAACACTCATGGTTTTTGTCGATTCTGACCCGTGTCGTGGACTGTTACTCACCGTTTTGGGGCCCCAAAGTGATTTCCCTGGTTGTTGAACCCCAAGGTGCGGTTAAGTGTAGGTCATCAACAGTCATAGTTTGGGCCGATTCTGGCCCGTTTCTTGGACTATTACTTAGTTATTGGGGTCCCGAAATGATTTCCATGATTTACGAACCCCGGGTTGTGTTTACGTGTCGGTCAGCAGCACTCACAATTTTGGCCAATTCTAACGTGTTTTGTGGACTATTACTCACCGTTTTCAGGTCCCGAAGTGATTTCCATAGTTGTTGAACCCCAAGGCACGCTTACGTGTCGGTCATCAAAACTCATAGTTTTGTCTGATTCTGGCCCGTATCATGGACTATTACTCACTTTTTTGGGCCCCCGGAGTGATTTCCACGGTTAACGAACCACGGGGTGCGTTTACGTGTCGGTCATCAACACTCATAGTTTGGCCGATTCTGGCGCGTTTCTTGGACTATTACTCTGTTTTTGGGTCTCGGCGTGATTCCCATGATTGATGAACACCAGGGTGCATTTATGTGTCGCTCATCAACACTCGCAGTTTTTGCCGATTCTGGCCCTTTTCATGGAGTATTACGCAATGTTTTGGGGTATCGAAGTGATTTCAACGATTAACGAACCGCGGGGTGCGTTTACGTTTCGGTCATCAACACTTACACTTTTGTCCGATTCTTGCCTTTTTTGTATACTATTACTCACTATTTTGGGGTCCCGGAGTGATTTCCACGATTAACGAACCCCGGTGTGCGTTTACGTGTCGGTCATCAACACTCATAGTTTTGGCCGATTCTGGCCCGTTTCGTGGACTATTACTCACTTTTTTGGGTCCCCAGAGTGATTTCCATGATTAACGAACCCCTGGGTGCGCTTATGGGTTGGTTATCAACACTCGCGGTTTTTGTCGATTCTGACCCGTTTCGTGGACTGTGACTCACCGTTTTGGGGCCCCAAAGCAATTTCCATGGTTGTTGAACCCCAAGGTGCGCTTAAGTGTAGGTCATCAACAATCGCAGTTTGGGCCGATTCTGGCCCGTTTCTTGGACTATTACTTAGTTATGGGGGTCCCGAAATGACCCCGGGTTGTGTTTACGTGTCGGTCAGCAGCACTCACAATTTTGGCCAATTCTAACGTGTTTTGTGGACTATTACTCACCGTTTTCAGGTCCCGAAGTGATTTCCATAGTTGTTGAACCCCAAGGCACGCTTACGTGTCGGTCATCAAAACTCATAGTTTTGGCTGATTCTGGCCCGTATCATGGACTATTACTCACTTTTTTGGGCCCCTGGAGTGATTTCCACGGTTAACGAACCACGGGGTGCATTTACGTGTCGGTCATCAACACTCACAGTTTTGGCCGATTCTGGCGCGTTTCTTGGACTATTACTCTGTTTTTGGGTCTCGGCGTGATTTCCATGATTGACGAACACCGGGGTGCATTTATGTGTCGCTCATCAACACTCGCAGTTTTGGCCGATTCTGGCCCGTTTCGTGGAGTATTACGCACTGTTTTGGGGCATCGAAGTGATTTCAACGATTAACGAACCGCGGGGAGAGTTTACGTTTTGGTCATCAACACTTA
>NW_025228375.1:0-1251 GCF_018294505.1 Triticum aestivum | reverse complement strand
GCCGATTCTGGCCCGTTTCGTGGAGTATTACGCACTGTTTTGGGGCATCGAAGTGATTTCAACGATTAACGAACCGCGGGGTGAGTTTACGTTTCGGTCATCAACACTTACACTTTTGTCCGATTCTTGCATTTTTTGTATACTATTACTCACTGTTTTGGGGTCCCGGAGTGATTTCCACGATTAACGAACCCCGGCGTGCGTTTACGTGTCGGTCATCAACACTCACAGTTTTGGCCGATTCTGGCCCGTTTCGTGGACTATTACTCACTTTTTTGGGTCCCCGGAGTGATTTCCACGATTAACGAACCCTTGGGTGCGCTTACGTGTTGGTTATCAACACTCACGGTTTTTGTCGATTCTGACCCGTGTCGTGGACTGTTACTCACCGTTTTGGGGCCCCAAAGCGATTTCCATGGTTGTTGAACCCCAAGGTGCGCTTAAGTGTAGGTCATCAACAGTTACAGTTTGGGACGATTCTGGCCCGTTTCTTGGACTAGTACTTAGTTATCGGGGTCCGGAAATGATTTCCATGATTTAGGAACCCCGGGTTGTGTTTACGTGTCGGTCAGCAGCACTCACAATTTTGGCCAATTCTAACGTGTTTTGTGGACTATTACTCACCGTTTTCAGGTCCCAAAGTGATTTCCATAGTTGTTGAACCCCAAGGCACGCTTACGTGTCGGTCATCAAAACTCATAGTTTTGGCTGATTCTGGCCCGTATCATGGACTATTACTCACTTTTTTGGGCCCCCGGAGTGATTTCCACGATTAACGAACCACGGGGTGCATTTATGTGTCGGTCATCAACACTCACAGTTTGGCTGATTCTGGCGCGTTTCTTGGACTATTACTCTGTTTTTGGGTCTCGGCGTGATTTCCATGATTGATGAACACCAGGGTGCATTTATGTGTCGCTCATCAACACTCGCAGTTTTTGCCGATTCTGGCCCTTTTCATGGAGTATTACGCAATGTTTTGGGGTATCGAAGTGATTTCAACGATTAACGAACCGCGGAATGCGTTTACATTTCGGTCATCAACACTTACACTTTTGTCCGATTCTTGCCTTTTTTGTATACTATTACTCACTATTTTGGGGTCCCGGAGTGATTACCACGATTAACGAACCCCGGCGTGCGTTTACCTGTCGGTCATCAACACTCACAGTTTTGGCCGATTGTAGCCCGTTTCGTGGAGTATTACACACTGTTTTGGGGTATCGAAGTGATTTCAACGATTAACGAACC
>NW_025228374.1:66317-67794 GCF_018294505.1 Triticum aestivum | reverse complement strand
GGGGTAACATGTCGGATGAGATCATACCAGCACTAAAGCACCGGATCCCATCAGAACTCCGAAGTTAAGCGTGCTTGGGCGAGAGTAGTACTAGGATGGGTGACCTCCTGGGAAGTCCTCGTGTTGCATTCCCTTTTTAATTTTTTTCGCGCCGCTTGCAAAACAAAACGCACGTGTAAGTAATATATTTACCGTGTTTTATTATTTTGCACGAGTGCGGTAAGTCATAGCTGGGTGCTCACGATTCACGGGTCCAGCGTCGGCGTTGTGGCGCGGCAAGCGTGCACTGGTGCGGTTGAGAGGGAGGGGTGGAAACCGCGTTAAACTCGTCTCCGTAGTTGAGAGGGAGCGGCCAAAGCAATGTACAATCGTCTTTGTAGTAGAGCTGGGAGGGGCAAGGATAAGGGACGAAGACCGGGGTAACATGTCGGATGCGATCATACCACCACTAAAGCAACGGATCCCATCAGAACTCTGAAGTTAAGCGTGCTTGGGCGAGAGTAGTACTAGGATGGGTGACCTCCTGGGAAGTCCTTGTGTTGCATTCCCTTTTTAATTTTTTTCGCGCCGCTTGCAAAACAAAACGCACGTGTAAGTAATATATTTACCGTGTTTTATTATTTTGCACGAGTGCGGTAAGTTATAGCTGGGTGCTCACGATTCACGGGTCCAGCGTCAGCGTTGTGGCGCGGCAAGCGTGCACTGGTGCGGTTGAGAGGGAGGGGTGGAAACCGCGTTAAACTCGTTTCCGTAGTTGAGAGGGAGCGGCCAAAGCAATGTACAATCGTCTTTGTAGTGGAGCTGGGAGGGGCAAGGATAAGGGACGAAGACCGGGGTAACATGTCGGATGCGATCATACCAGCACTAAAGCATCGGATCCCATCAGAACTCCGAAGTTAAGCGTGCTTGGGCGAGAGTAGTACTAGGATGGGTGACCTCCTGGGAAGTCCTCGTGTTGCATTCCCTTTTTAATTTTTTTCGCGCCGCTTGCAAAACAAAACGCACGTGTAAGTAATATATTTACCGTGTTTTATTATTTTGCACGAGTGCGGTAAGTCATAGCTGGGTGCTCACGATTCACGGGTCCAGCGTCGGCGTTGTGGCGCGGCAAGCGTGCACTGGTGCGGTTGAGAGGGAGGGGTGGAAACCGCGTTAAACTCGTCTCCGTAGTTGAGAGGGAGCAGCCAAAGCAATGAACAATCGTCTTTGTAGTGGAGCTGGGAGGGGCAAGGATAAGGGACGAAGACCGGGGTAACATGTCGGATGCGATCATACCAGCACTAAAGCACCGGATCCCATCAGAACTCAAAAATTAAGCGTGCTTGGGCGAGAGTAGTACTAGGATGGGTGACCTCCTGGGAAGTCCTCGTGTTGCAATCCCTTTTTAATTTTTTTGCGCCGCTTGCAAAACAAAACGCACGTGTAAGTAATATATTTACCGTGTTTTATTATTTTGCACGAGTGCGGTAAGTCATAG
>NW_025228374.1:59147-62705 GCF_018294505.1 Triticum aestivum | reverse complement strand
CCTCGTGTTGCATTCCCTTTTTAATTTTTTTCGCGCCGCTTGCAAAACAAAACGCACGTGTAAGTAATATATTTACCGTGTTTTATTATTTTGCACGAGTGCGGTAAGTCATAGCTGGGTGCTCACGATTCACGGGTCCAGCGTCGGCGTTGTGGCGCGGCAAGCGTGCACTGGTGCGGTTGAGAGGGAGGGGTGGAAACCGCGTTAAACTCGTCTCCGTAGTTGAGAGGGAGCGGCCAAAGCAATGTACAATCGTCTTTGTAGTGGAGCTGGGAGGGGCAAGGATAAGGGACGAAGACCGGGGTAACATGTCGGATGTGATCATACCAGCACTAAAGCACCGGATCCCATCAGAACTCCGAAGTTAAGCGTGCTTGGGCGAGAGTAGTACTAGGATGGGTGACCTCCTGGGAAGTCCTCGTGTTGCATTCCTTTTTTAATTTTTTTCGCGCCGCTTGCAAAACAAAACGCACGTGTAAGTAATATATTTACCTTGTTTTATTATTTTGCACGAGTGCGGTAAGTCATAGCTGGGTGCTCACGATTCACGGGTCCAGCGTCGGCGTTGTGGCGCGGCAAGCGTGCACTGGTGCGGTTGAGAGGGAGGGGTGGAAACCGCGTTAAACTCGTCTCCGTAGTTGAGAGGGAGCGGCCAAAGCAATGTACAATCGTCTTTGTAGTGGAGCTGGGAGGGGCAAGGATAAGGGACGAAGACCGGGGTAACATGTCGGATGCGATCATACCAGCACTAAAGCACCGGATCCCATCAGAACTCCGAAGTTAAGCGTGCTTGGGCGAGAGTAGTACTAGGATGGGTGACCTCCTGGGAAGTCCTCGTGTTGCATTCCCTTTTTAAATTTTTTCGCGCCGCTTGCAAAACAAAACGCACGTGTAAGTAATATATTTACCGTGTTTTATTATTTTGCACGAGTGCGGTAAGTCATAGCTGGGTGCTCACGATTCACGGGTCCAGCGTCGGCGTTGTGGCGCGGCAACATGCACTGGTGCGGTTGAGAGGGAGGGGTGGAAACCGCGTTAAACTCGTCTCCGTAGTTGAGAGGGAGCGGCCAAAGCAATGTACAATCGTCTTTGTAGTGGAGCTGGGAGGGGCAAGGATAAGGGACGAAGACCGGGGTAACATGTCAGATGCGATCATACCAGCACTAAAGCACCAGATCCCATCAGAACTCCGAAGTTAAGCGTGCTTGGGCGAGAGTAGTACTAGGATGGGTGACCTCCTAGGAAGTCCTCGTGTTGCATTCCCTTTTTAAATTTTTTCGCGCCGCTTGCAAAACAAAACGCACGTGTAAGTAATATATTTACCGTGTTTTATTATTTTGCACGAGTGCGGTAAGTCATAGCTGGGTGCTCACGATTCACGGGTCCAGCGTCGGCGTTGTGGCGCGGCAAGCGTGCACTGGTGCGGTTGAGAGGGAGGGGTGGAAACCGCGTTAAACTCGTCTCCGTAGTTGAGAGGGAGCGGCCAAAGCAATGTACAATCGTCTTTGTAGTGGAGCTGGGTGGGGCAAGGATAAGGGACGAAGACCGGGGTAACATGTCGGATGCGATCATACCAGCACTAAAGCACCGGATCCCATCAGAACTCCGAAGTTAAGCGTGCTTGGGCGAGAGTAGTACTAGGATGGGTGACCTCCTGGGAAGTCCTCGTGTTGCATTCCGTTTTTAAATTTTTTCGCGCCGCTTGCAAAACAAAACGCACGTGTAAGTAATATATTTACCGTGTTTTATTATTTTGCACGAGTGCGGTAAGTCATAGCTGGGTGCTCACGATTCACGGGTCCAGCGTCGGCGTTGTGGCGCGGCAAGCGTGCACTGGTGCGGTTGAGAGGGAGGGGTGGAAACCGCGTTAAACTCGTCTCCGTAGTTGAGAGGGAGCGGCCAAAGCAATGTACAATCGTCTTTGTAGTGGAGCTGGGAGGGGCAAGGATAAGGGACGAAGACCGGGGTAACATGTCGGATGCGATCATACCAGCACTAAAGCACCGGATCCCATCAGAACTCCGAAGTTAAGCGTGCTTGGGCGAGAGTAGTACTAGGATGGGTGACCTCCTGGGAAGTCCTCGTGTTGCATTCCCTTTTTAAATTTTTTCGCGCCGCTTGCAAAACAAAACACACGTGTAAGTAATATATTTACCGAGTTTTATTATTTTGCACGAGTGCGGTAAGTCATAGCTGGGTGCTCACGATTCACGGGTCCAGCGTAGGCGTTGTGGCGCGGCAAGCGTGCACTGGTGCGGTTGAGAGGGAGGGGTGGAAACCGCGTTAAACTCGTCTCCGTAGTTGAGAGGGAGCGGCCAAAGCAATGTACAATCGTCTTTGTAGTGGAGCTGGGAGGGGCAAGGATAAGGGACGAAGACCGGGGTAACATGTCGGATGCGATCATACCAGCACTAAAGCACCGGATCCATTTTAGAACTCCGAAGTTAAGCGTGCTTGGGCGAGAGTAGTACTAGGATGGGTGACCTCCTGGGAAGTCCTCGTGTTGCATTCCCTTTTTAATTTTTTTCGCGCCGCTTGCAAAACAAAACGCACGTGTAAGTAATATATTTACCGTGTTTTATTATTTTGCACGAGTGCGGTAAGTCATAGCTGGGTGCTCACAATTCACGGGTCCAGCGTCGGCGTTGTGGCACGGCAAGCGTGCACTGGTGCGGTTGAGAGGGAGGGGTGGAAACCGCGTTAAACTCGTCTCCGTAGTTGAGAGGGAGCGGCCAAAGCAATGTACAATCGTCTTTGTAGTGGAGCTGGGAGGGGCAAGGATAAGGGACGAAGACCGGGGTAACATGTCAGATGCGATCATACCAGCACTAAAGCACCGGATCCCATCAGAACTCCAAAGTTAAGCGTGCTTGGGCGAGAGTAGTACTAGGATGGGTGACCTCCTGGGAAGTCCTTGTGTTGCATTCCCTTTTTAATTTTTTTTGCGCCGCTTGCAAAACAAAACGCACGTGTAAGTAATATATTTACCGTGTTTTATTATTTTGCACGAGTGCGGTAAGTCATAGCTGGGTGCTCACGATTCACGGGTCCAGCGTCGGCGTTGTGGCGCGGCAAGCGTGCACTGGTGCGGTTGAGAGGGAGGGGTGGAAACCGCGTTAAACTCGTCTCCGTAGTTGAGAGGGAGCGGCCAAAGCAATGTACAATCATCTTTGTAGTGGAGCTGGGAGGGGCAAGGATAAGGGACGAAGACCGGGGTAACATGTCGGATGCGATCATACCAGCACTAAAGCACCGGATCCCATCAGAATTCCAAAGTTAAGCGTGCTTGGGCGAGAGTAGTACTAGGATGGGTGACATCCTGGGAAGTCCTTGTGTTGCATTTCCTTTTTAATTTTTTTCGCGCCGCTTGCAAAACAAAACGCACGTGTAAGTAATATATTTACCGTGTTTTATTATTTTGCACGAGTGCGGTAAGTCATAGCTGGGTGCTCACGATTCACGGGTCCAGCGTCGGTGTTGTGGCGCGGCAAGCGTGCACTGGTGCGGTTGAGAGGGAGGGGTGGAAACCGCGTTAAACTCGTCTCCGTAGTTGAGAGG
>NW_025228374.1:34329-59120 GCF_018294505.1 Triticum aestivum | reverse complement strand
TCTTTGTAGTGGAGCTGGGAGGGGCAAGGATAAGGGACGAAGACCGGGGTAACATGTTGGATGCGATCATACCAGCACTAAAGCACCGGATCCCATGAGAACTCCGAAGTTAAGCGTGCTTGGGCGAGAGTAGTACTAGGATGGGTGACCTCCTGGGAAGTCCTCGTGTTGCATTCCCTTTTTAATTTTTTTCGCGCCGCTGGCAAAACAAAACGCACGTGTAAGTAATATATTTACCGTGTTTTATTATTTTGCACGACTGCGGTAGGTCATAGCTGGGTGCTCACGATTCACGGGTCCAGCGTCGGTGTTGTGGCGCGGCAAGCGTGCACTGGTGCGGTTGAGAGGGAGGGGTGGAAACCGCGTTAAACTCGTTTCCGTAGTTGAGAGGGAGCGGCCAAAGCAATGTACAATCGTCTTTGTAGTGGAGCTGGGAGGGGCAAGGATAAGGGACGAAGACCGGGGTAACATGTTGGATGCGATCATACCAGCACTAAAGCACCGGATCCCATCAGAACTCTGAAGTTAAGCGTGCTTGGGCGAGAGTAGTACTAGGATGGGTGACCTCCTGGGAAGTCCTTGTGTTGCATTTCCTTTTTAATTTTTTTCGCGCCGCTTGCAAAACAAAACGCACGTGTAAGTAATATATTTACCGTGTTTTATTATTTTGCACGAGTGCGGTAAGTCATAGCTGGGTGCTCACGATTCACGGGTCCAGCGTCGGTGTTGTGGCGCGGCAAGCGTGCACTGGTGCGGTTGAGAGGGAGGGGTGGAAACCGCGTTAAACTCGTCTCCGTAGTTGAGAGGAAGCGGCCAAAGCAATGTACAATCGTCTTTGTAGTGGAGCTGGGAGGGGCAAGGATAAGGGACGAAGACCGGGGTAACATGTCGGATGCGATCATACCAGCACTAAAGCACCGGATCCCATCAGAACTCCGAAGTTAAGCGTGCTTGGGCGAGAGTAGTACTAGGATGGGTGACCTCCTGGGAAGTCCTCGTGTTGCATTCCCTTTTTAATTTTTTTCGCGCCGCTTGCAAAACAAAACGCACGTGTAAGTAATATATTTACCGTGTTTTATTATTTTGCACGAGTGCGGTAAGTCATAGCTGGGTGCTCACGATTCACGGGTCCAGCGTCGGCGTTGTGGCGCGGCAAGCGTGCACTGGTGCGGTTGAGAGGGAGGGTTGGAAACCGCGTTAAACTCGTCTCCGTAGTTGAGAGGGAGCGGCCAAAGCAATGTGCAATCGTCTTTGTAGTGGAGCTGGGAGGGGCAAGGATAAGGGACGAAGACCGGGGTAACATGTCGGATGCGATCATACCAGCACTAAAGCACCGGATCCCATCAGAACTCCGAAGTTAAGCGTGCTTGGGCGAGAGTAGTACTAGGATGGGTGACCTCCTGGGAAGTCCTCGTGTTGCATTCCCTTTTTAATTTTTTTCGCGCCGCTTGCAAAACAAAACGCACATGTAAGTAATATATTTACCGTGTTTTATTATTTTGCACGAGTGCGGTAAGTCATAGCTGGGTGCTCACGATTCACGGGTCCAGCGTCGGCGTTGTGGCGCGGCAAGCGTGCACTGGTGCGGTTGAGAGGGAGGGGTGGAAACCGCGTTAAACTCGTCTCCGTAGTTGAGAGGGAGCGGCCAAAGCAATGTACAATCGTCTTTGTAGTGGAGCTGGGTGGGGCAAGGATAAGGGACGAAGACCGGGGTAACATGTCGGATGCGATCATACCAGCACTAAAGCACCGGATCCCATCAGAACTCCGAAGTTAAGCGTGCTTGGGCGAGAGTAGTACTAGGATGGGTGACCTCCTGGGAAGTCCTCGTGTTGCATTCCGTTTTTAAATTTTTTCGCGCCGCTTGCAAAACAAAACGCACGTGTAAGTAATATATTTACCGTGTTTTATTATTTTGCACGAGTGCGGTAAGTCATAGCTGGGTGCTCACGATTCACGGGTCCAGCGTCGGCGTTGTGGCGCGGCAAGCGTGCACTGGTGCGGTTGAGAGGGAGGGGTGGAAACCGCGTTAAACTCGTCTCCGTAGTTGAGAGGGAGCGGCCAAAGCAATGTACAATCGTCTTTGTAGTGGAGCTGGGAGGGGCAAGGATAAGGGACGAAGACCGGGGTAACATGTCGGATGCGATCATACCAGCACTAAAGCACCGGATCCCATCAGAACTCCGAAGGTAAGCGTGCTTGGGCGAGAGTAGTACTAGGATGGGTGACCTCCTGGGAAGTCCTCGTGTTGCATTCCCTTTTTAAATTTTTTCGCGCCGCTTGCAAAACAAAACGCACCTGTAAGTAATATATTTACCGTGTTTTATTATTTTGCACGAGTGCGGTAAGTCATAGCTGGGTGCTCACGATTCACGGGTCCAGCGTAGGCGTTGTGGCGCGGCAAGCGTGCACTGGTGCGGTTGAGAGGGAGGGGTGGAAACCGCGTTAAACTCGTCTCCGTAGTTGAGAGGGAGCGGCCAAAGCAATGTACAATCGTCTTTGTAGTGGAGCTGGGAGGGGCAAGGATAAGGGACGAAGACCGGGGTAACATGTCGGATGCGATCATACCAGCACTAAAGCACCGGATCCATTTTAGAACTCCGAAGTTAAGCGTGCTTGGGCGAGAGTAGTACTAGGATGGGTGACCTCCTGGGAAGTCCTCGTGTTGCATTCCCTTTTTAATTTTTTTCGCGCCGCTTGCAAAACAAAACGCACGTGTAAGTAATATATTTACCGTGTTTTATTATTTTGCACGAGTGCGGTAAGTCATAGCTGGGTGCTCACGATTCACGGGTCCAGCATCGGCGTTGTGGCGCGGCAAGCGTGCACTGGTGCGGTTGAGAGGGAGGGGTGGAAACCGCGTTAAACTCGTCTCCGTAGTTGAGAGGGAGCGGCCAAAGCAATGTGCAATCGTCTTTGTAGTGGAGCTGGGAGGGGCAAGGATAAGGGACGAAGACCGGGGTAACATGTCGGATGCGATCATACCAGCACTAAAGCACCGGATCCCATCAGAACTCCGAAGTTAAGCGTGCTTGGGCGAGAGTAGTACTAGGATGGGTGACCTGCTGGGAAGTCCTCGTGTTGCATTCCCTTTTTAATTTTTTTCGCGCCGCTTGCAAAACAAAACGCACGTGTAAGTAATATATTTACCGTGTTTTATTATTTTGCACGAGTGCGGTAAGTCATAGCTGGGTGCTCACGATTCACGGGCCCAGCGTCGGCGTTGTGGCGCGGCAAGCGTGCACTGGTGCGGTTGAGAGGGAGGGGTGAAAACCGCGTTAAACTCGTCTTCGTAGTTGAGAGGGAGCGGCCAAAGCAATGTGCAATCGTCTTTGTAGTGGAGCTGGGAGGGGCAAGGATAAGGGACGAAGACCGGGGTAACATGTCGGATGCGATCATACCAGCACTAAAGCACCGGATCCCATCAGAACTCCGAAGTTAAGCGTGCTTGGGCGAGAGTAGTACTAGGATGGGTGACCTCCTGGGAAGTCCTCGTGTTGCATTCCCTTTTTAATTTTTTTCGCGCCGCTTGCAAAACAAAACGCACGTGTAAGTAATATATTTACCGTGTTTTATTATTTTGCACGAGTGCGGTAAGTCATAGCTGGGTGCTCACGATTCACGGGTCCAGCGTCGGCGTTGTGGCGCGGCAAGCGTGCACTGGTGCGGTTGAGAGGGAGGGGTGGAAACCGCGTTAAACTCATCTCCGTAGTTGAGAGGGAGCGGCCAAAGCAATGTGCAATCGTCTTTGTAGTGGAGCTGGGAGGGGCAAGGATAAGGGACGAAGACCGGGGTAACATGTCGGATGCGATCATACCAGCACTAAAGCATCGGATCCCATCAGAACTCTGAAGTTAAGCGTGCTTGGGCGAGAGTAGTACTAGGATGGGTGACCTCCTGGGAAGTCCTCGTGTTGCATTCCCTTTTTAATTTTTTTCGCGCCGCTTGCAAAACAAAACGCACGTGTAAGTAATATATTTACCGTGTTTTATTATTTTGCACGAGTGCGGTAAGTCATAGCTGGGTGCTCACGATTCACGGGTCCAGCGTCGGCGTTGTGGCGCGGCAAGCGTGCACTGGTGCGGTTGAGAGGGAGGGGTGGAAACCACGTTAAACTCGTCTCCGTAGTTGAGAGGGAGCGGCCAAAGCAATGTGCAATCGTCTTTGTAGTGGAGCTGGGAGGGGCAAGGATAAGGGACGAAGACCGGGGTAACATGTCGGATGCGATCATACCAGCACTAAAGCACCGGATCCCATCAGAACTCCGAAGTTAAGCGTGCTTGGGCGAGAGTAGTACTAGGATGGGTGACCTCCTGGGAAGTCCTCATGTTGCATTCCCTTTTTAATTTTTTTCGCGCCGCTTGCAAAACAAAACGCACGTGTAAGTAATATATTTACCGTGTTTTATTATTTTGCACGAGTGCGGTAAGTCATAGCTGGGTGCTCACGATTCACGGGTCCAGCGTCGGCGTTGTGGCGCGGCAAGCGTGCACTGGTGCGGTTGAGAGGGAGGGGTGGAAACCGCGTTAAACTCGTCTCCGTAGTTGAGAGGGAGCGGCCAAAGCAATGTACAATCGTCTTTGTAGTGGAGCTGGGAGGGGCAAGGATAAGGGACGAAGACCGGGATAACATGTCGGATGCGATCATACCAGCACTAAAGCACCGGATCCATTTTAGAACTCCGAAGTTAAGCGTGCTTGGGCGAGAGTAGTACTAGGATGGGTGACCTCCTGGGAAGTCCTCGTGTTGCATTCCCTTTTTAATTTTTTTCGCGCCGCTTGCAAAACAAAACGCACGTGTAAGTAATATATTTACCGTGTTTTATTATTTTGCACGAGTGCGGTAAGTCATAGCTGGGTGCTCACGATTCACGGGTCCAGCGTCGCCGTTGTGGCGCGGCAAGCGTGCACTGGTGCGGTTGAGAGGGAGGGGTGGAAACCGCGTTAAACTCGTTTCCGTAGTTGAGAGGGAGCGGCCAAAGCAATGTACAATCGTCTTTGTAGTGGAGCTGGGAGGGGCAAGGATAAGGGACGAAGACCGGGGTAACATGTTGGATGCGATCATACCAGCACTAAAGCACCGGATCCCATCAGAACTCTGAAGTTAAGCGTGCTTGGGCGAGAGTAGTACTAGGATGGGTGACCTCCTGGGAAGTCCTTGTGTTGCATTTCCTTTTTAATTTTTTTCGCGCCGCTTGCAAAACAAAACGCACGTGTAAGTAATATATTTACCGTGTTTTATTATTTTGCACGAGTGCGGTAAGTCATAGCTGGGTGCTCACGATTCACGGGTCCAGCGTCGGTGTTGTGGCGCGGCAAGCGTGCACTGGTGCGGTTGAGAGGGAGGGGTGGAAACCGCGTTAAACTCGTCTCCGTAGTTGAGAGGAAGCGGCCAAAGCAATGTACAATCGTCTTTGTAGTGGAGCTGGGAGGGGCAAGGATAAGGGACGAAGACCGGGGTAACATGTCGGATGCGATCATACCAGCACTAAAGCACCGGATCCCATCAGAACTCCGAAGTTAAGCGTGCTTGGGCGAGAGTAGTACTAGGATGGGTGACCTCCTGGGAAGTCCTCGTGTTGCATTCCCTTTTTAATTTTTTTCGCGCCGCTTGCAAAACAAAACGCACGTGTAAGTAATATATTTACCGTGTTTTATTATTTTGCACGAGTGCGGTAAGTCATAGCTGGGTGCTCACGATTCACGGGTCCAGCGTCGGCGTTGTGGCGCGGCAAGCGTGCACTGGTGCGGTTGAGAGGGAGGGGTGGAAACCGCGTTAAACTCGTCTCCGTAGTTGAGAGGGAGCGGCCAAAGCAATGTACAATCGTCTTTGTAGTGGAGCTGGGAGGGGCAAGGATAAGGGACGAAGACCGGGATAACATGTCAGATGCGATCATACCAGCACTAAAGCACCGGATCCATTTTAGAACTCCAAAGTTAAGCGTGCTTGGGCGAGAGTAGTACTAGGATGGGTGACCTCCTGGGAAGTCCTTGTGTTGCATTTCCTTTTTAATTTTTTTCGCGCCGCTTGCAAAACAAAACGCACGTGTAAGTAATATATTTACCGTGTTTTATTATTTTGCACGAGTGCGGTAAGTCATAGCTGGGTGCTCACGATTCACGGGTCCAGCGTCGGTGTTGTGGCGCGGCAAGCGTGCACTGGTGCGGTTGAGAGGGAGGGGTGGAAACCGCGTTAAACTCGTCTCCGTAGTTGAGAGGGAGCGGCCAAAGCAATGTACAATCGTCTTTGTAGTGGAGCTGGGAGGGGCAAGGATAAGGGACGAAGACCTGGGTAACATGTCGGATGCGATCATACCAGCACTAAAGCACCGGATCCCATCAGAACTCCGAAGTTAAGCGTGCTTGGGCGAGAGTAGTACTAGGATGGGTGACCTCCTGGGAAGTCCTCGTGTTGCATTCCCTTTTTAATTTTTTTCGCGCCGCTTGCAAAACAAAACGCACGTGTAAGTAATATATTTACCGTGTTTTATTATTTTGCACGAGTGCGGTAAGTCATAGCTGGGTGCTCACGATTCACGGGTCCAGCGTCGGCGTTGTGGCGCGGCAAGCGTGCACTGGTGCAGTTGAGAGGGAGGGGTGGAAACCGCGTTAAACTCGTCTCCGTAGTTGAGAGGGAGCGGCCAAAGCAATGTGCAATCGTCTTTGTAGTGGAGCTGGGAGGGGCAAGGATAAGGGACGAAGACCGGGGTAACATGTCGGATGCGATCATACCAGCACTAAAGCACCGGATCCCATCAGAACTCCGAAGTTAAGCGTGCTTGGGCGAGAGTAGTACTAGGATGGGTGACCTCCTGGGAAGTCCTCGTGTTGCATTCCCTTTTTAATTTTTTTCGCGCCGCTTGCAAAACAAAACGCACGTGTAAGTAATATATTTACTGTGTTTTATTATTTTGCACGAGTGCGGTAAGTCATAGCTGGGTGCTCACGATTCACGGGTCCAGCGTCGGCGTTGTGGCGCGGCAAGCGTGCACTGGTGCGGTTGAGAGGGAGGGGTGGAAACCGCGTTAAACTCGTCTCCGTAGTTGAGAGGGAGCGGCCAAAGCAATGTGCAATCGTCTTTGTAGTGGAGCTGGGAGGGGCAAGGATAAAGGACGAAGACCGGGGTAACATGTCGGATGCGATCATACCAGCACTAAAGCACCGGATCCCATCAGAACTCCGAAGTTAAGCGTGCTTGGGCGAGAGTAGTACTAGGATGGGTGACCTCCTGGGAAGTCCTCGTGTTGCATTCCCTTTTTAATTTTTTTCGCGCCGCTTGCAAAACAAAACGCACGTGTAAGTAATATATTTACCGTGTTTTATTATTTTGCACGAGTGCGGTAAGTCATAGCTGGGTGCTCACGATTCACGGGTCCAGCGTCGGCGTTGTGGCGCGGCAAGCGTGCACTGGTGCGGTTGAGAGGGAGGGTTGGAAACCGCGTTAAACTCGTCTCCGTAGTTGAGAGGGAGCGGCCAAAGCAATGTGCAATCGTCTTTGTAGTGGAGCTGGGAGGGGCAAGGATAAGGGACGAAGACCGGGGTAACATGTCGGATGCGATCATACCAGCACTAAAGCACCGGATCCCATCAGAACTCCGAAGTTAAGCGTGCTTGGGCGAGAGTAGTACTAGGATGGGTGACCTCCTGGGAAGTCCTCGTGTTGCATTCCCTTTTTAATTTTTTTCGCGCCGCTTGCAAAACAAAATGCACGTGTAAGTAATATATTTACCGTGTTTTATTATTTTGCACGAGTGCGGTAAGTCATAGCTGGGTGCTCACGATTCACGGGTCCAGCGTCGGCGTTGTGGCGCGGCAAGCGTGCACTGGTGCGGTTGAGAGGGAGGGGTGGAAACCGCGTTAAACTCGTCTCCGTAGTTGAGAGGGAGCGGCCAAAGCAATGTACAATCGTCTTTGTAGTGGAGCTGGGAGGGGCAAGGATAAGGGACGAAGACCGGGATAACATGTCGGATGCGATCATACCAGCACTAAAGCACCGGATCCATTTTAGAACTCCGAAGTTAAGCGTGCTTGGGCGAGAGTAGTACTAGGATGGGTGACCTCCTGGGAAGTCCTCGTGTTGCATTCCCTTTTTAATTTTTTTCGCGCCGCTTGCAAAACAAAACGCACGTGTAAGTAATATATTTACCGTGTTTTATTATTTTGCACGAGTGCGGTAAGTCATAGCTGGGTGCTCACGATTCACGGGTCCAGCGTCGCCGTTGTGGCGCGGCAAGCGTGCACTGGTGCGGTTGAGAGGGAGGGGTGGAAACCGCGTTAAACTCGTTTCCGTAGTTGAGAGGGAGCGGCCAAAGCAATGTACAATCGTCTTTGTAGTGGAGCTGGGAGGGGCAAGGATAAGGGACGAAGACCGGGGTAACATGTTGGATGCGATCATACCAGCACTA
This sequence comes from Triticum aestivum, assembly GCF_018294505.1. Lineage (NCBI taxonomy): Eukaryota > Viridiplantae > Streptophyta > Magnoliopsida > Poales > Poaceae > Triticum > Triticum aestivum. The sequence goes on along the minus strand of NW_025228374.1, from coordinate 50,716 downwards.
AAGCACCGGATCCCATCAGAACTCTGAAGTTAAGCGTGCTTGGGCGAGAGTAGTACTAGGATGGGTGACCTCCTGGGAAGTCCTTGTGTTGCATTTCCTTTTTAATTTTTTTCGCGCCGCTTGCAAAACAAAACGCACGTGTAAGTAATATATTTACCGTGTTTTATTATTTTGCACGAGTGCGGTAAGTCATAGCTGGGTGCTCACGATTCACGGGTCCAGCGTCGGTGTTGTGGCGCGGCAAGCGTGCACTGGTGCGGTTGAGAGGGAGGGGTGGAAACCGCGTTAAACTCGTCTCCGTAGTTGAGAGGGAGCGGCCAAAGCAATGTACAATCGTCATTGTAGTGGAGCTGGGAGGGGCAAGGATAAGGGACGAAGACCGGGGTAACATGTCGGATGCGATCATACCAGCACTAAAGCACCGGATCCTATCAGAACTCCGAAGTTAAGCGTGCTTGGGCGAGAGTAGTACTAGGATGGGTGACCTCCTGGGAAGTCCTCGTGTTGCATTCCCTTTTTAATTTTTTTCGCGCCGCTTGCAAAACAAAACGCACGTGTAAGTAATATATTTACCGTGTTTTATTATTTTGCACGAGTGCGGTAAGTCATAGCTGGGTGCTCACGATTCACGGGTCCAGCGTCGGCGTTGTGGCGCGGCAAGCGTGCACTGGTGCGGTTGAGAGGGAGGGGTGGAAACCGCGTTAAACTCGTCTCCGTAGTTGAGAGGGAGCGGCCAAAGCAATGTGCAATCGTCTTTGTAGTGGAGCTGGGAGGGGCAAGGATAAGGGACGAAGACCGGGGTAACATGTCGGATTGGATCATACCAGCACTAAAGCACCGGATCCCATCAGAACTCCGAAGTTAAGCGTGCTTGGGCGAGAGTAGTACTAGGATGGGTGACCTCCTGGGAAGTCCTCGTGTTGCATTCCCTTTTTAATTTTTTTCGCGCCGCTTGCAAAACAAAACGCACGTGTAAGTAATATATTTACCGTGTTTTATTATTTTGCACGAGTGCGGTAAGTCATAGCTGGGTGCTCACGATTCACGGGTCCAGCGTCGGCGTTGTGGCGCGGCAAGCGTGCACTGGTGCGGTTGAGAGGGAGGGGTGGAAACCGCGTTAAACTCGTCTCCGTAGTTGAGAGGGAGCGGCCAAAGCAATGTGCAATCGTCTTTGTAGTGGAGCTGGGAGGGGCAAGGATAAGGGACGAAGACCGGGGTAACATGTCGGATGCGATCATACCAGCACTAAAGCACCGGATCCCATCAGAACTACGAAGTTAAGCGTGCTTGGGCGAGAGTAGTACTAGGATGGGTGACCTCCTGGGAAGTCCTCGTGTTGCATTCCCTTTTTAATTTTTTTCGCGCCGCTTGCAAAACAAAACGCACGTGTAAGTAATATATTTACCGTGTTTTATTATTTTGCACGAGTGCGGTAAGTCATAGCTGGGTGCTCACGATTCACGGGTCCAGCGTCGGCGTTGTGGCACGGCAAGCGTGCACTGGTGCGGTTGAGAGGGAGGGGTGGAAACCGCGTTAAACTCGTCTCCGTAGTTGAGAGGGAGCGGCCAAAGCAATGTACAATCGTCTTTGTAGTGGAGCTGGGAGGGGCAAGGATAAGGGACGAAGACCGGGATAACATGTCGGATGCGATCATACCAGCACTAAAGCACCGGATCCCATCGGAACTCCGAAGTTAAGCGTGCTTGGGCGAGAGTAGTACTAGGATGGGTGACCTCCTGGGAAGTCCTCGTGTTGCATTCCCTTTTTAATTTTTTTCGCGCCGCTTGCAAAACAAAACGCACGTGTAAGTAATATATTTACCGTGTTTTATTATTTTGCACGAGTGCGGTAAGTCATAGCTGGGTGCTCACGATTCACGGGTCCAGCGTCGGCGTTGTGGCGCGGCAAGCGTGCACTGGTGCGGTTGAGAGGGAGGGGTGGAAACCGCGTTAAACTCGTCTCCGTAGTTGAGAGGGAGCGGCCAAAGCAATGTACAATCGTCTTTGTAGTGGAGCTGGGAGGGGCAAGGATAAGGGACGAAGACCGGGGTAACATGTCGGATGCGATCAAACCAGCACTAAAGCACCGGATCCCATCAGAACTCCGAAGTTAAGCGTGCTTGGGCGAGAGTAGTACTAGGATGGGTGACCTCCTGGGAAGTCCTCGTGTTGCATTCCCTTTTTAAATTTTTTCGCGCCGCTTGCATAACAAAACGCACGTGTAAGTAATATATTTACCGTGTTTTATTATTTTGCACGAGTGTGGTAAGTCATAGCTGGGTGCTCACGATTCACGGGTCCAGCGTCGGCGTTGTGGCGCGGCAAGCGTGCACTGGTGCGGTTGAGAGGGAGGGGTGGAAACCGCGTTAAACTCGTCTCCGTAGTTGAGAGGGAGCGGCCAAAGCAATGTACAATCGTCTTTGTAGTGGAGCTGGGAGGGGCAAGGATAAGGGACGAAGACCGGGGTAACATGTCGGATGCGATCATACCAGCACTAAAGCACCGGATCCCATCAGTACTCTGAAGTTAAGCGTGCTTGGGCGAGAGTAGTACTAGGATGGGTGACCTCCTGGGAAGTCCTCGTGTTGCATTCCCTTTTTAATTTTTTTCGCGCCGCTTGCAAAACAAAACGCACGTGTAAGTAATATATTTACCGTGTTTTATTATTTTGCACGAGTGCGGTAAGTCATAGCTGGGTGCTCACGATTCACGGGTCCAGCGTCGGCGTTGTGGCGCGGCAAGCGTGCACTGGTGCGGTTGAGAGGGAGGGGTGGAAACCGCGTTAAACTCGTCTCTGTAGTTGAGAGGGAGCGGCCAAAGCAATGTACAATCATCTTTTTAGTGGAGCTGGGAGGGGCAAGGATAAGGGACGAAGACCGGGGTAACATGTCGGATGCGATCATACCAGCACTAAAGCACCGGATCCCATCAGAACTTCGAAGTTAAGCGTGCTTGGGCGAGAGTAGTACTAGGATGGGTGACCTCCTGGGAAGTCCTCGTGTTGCATTCCCTTTTTAATTTTTTTCGCGCCGCTTGCAAAACAAAACGCACATGTAAGTAATATATTTACCGTGTTTTATTATTTTGCACGAGTGCGGTAAGTCATAGCTGGGTGCTCACGATTCACGGGTCCAGCGTCGGCGTTGTGGCGCGGCAAGCGTGCACTGGTGCGGTTGAGAGGGAGGGGTGGAAACCGCGTTAAACTCGTCTCCGTAGTTGAGAGGGAGCGGCCAAAGCAATGTACAATCGTCTTTGTGGTGGAGCTGGGAGGGGCAAGGATAAGGGACGAAGACCGGGGTAACATGTCGGATGCGATCATACCAGCACTAAAGCACCGGATCCCATCAGAACTCCGAAGTTAAGCGTGCTTGGGCGAGAGTAGTACTAGGATGGGTGACCTCCTGGGAAGTCCTCGTGTTGCATTCCCTTTTTAATTTTTTTCGCGCCGCTTGCAAAACAAAACGCACGTGTAAGTAATATATTTACCGTGTTTTATTATTTTGCACGAGTGCGGTAAGTCATAGCTGGGTGCTCACGATTCACGGGTCCAGCGTCGGCGTGGTGGCGCGGCAAGCGTGCACTGGTGCGGTTGAGAGGGAGGGGTGGAAACCGCGTTAAACTCGTCTCCGTAGTTGAGAGGGAGCGGCCAAAGCAATGTGCAATCGTCTTTGTAGTGGAGCTGGGAGGGGCAAGGATAAGGGACGAAGACCGGGGTAACATGTCGGATGCGATCATACCAGCACTAAAGCACCGGATCCCATCAGAACTCCGAAGTTAAGCGTGCTTGGGCGAGAGTAGTACTAGGATGGGTGACCTCCTGGGAAGTCCTCGTGTTGCATTCCCTTTTTAATTTTTTTCGCGCCGCTTGCAAAACAAAACGCACGTGTAAGTAATATATTTACCGTGTTTTATTATTTTGCACGAGTGCGGTAAGTCATAGCTGGGTGCTCACGATTCACGGGTCCAGCGTCGGCGTTGTGGCGCGGCAAGCGTGCACTGGTGCGGTTGAGAGGGAGGGGTGGAAACCGCGTTAAACTCGTCTCCGTAGTTGAGAGGGAGCGGCCAAAGCAATGTGCAATCGTGTTTGTAGTGGAGCTGGGAGGGGCAAGGATAAGGGACGAAGACCGGGGTAACATGTCGGATGCGATCATACCAGCACTAAAGCACCGGATCCCATCAGAACTCCGAAGTTAAGCGTGCTTGGGCGAGAGTAGTACTAGGATGGGTGACCTCCTGGGAAGTCCTCGTGTTGCATTCCCTTTTTAATTTTTTTCGCGCCGCTTGCAAAACAAAACGCACGTGTAAGTAATATATTTACCGTGTTTTATTATTTTGCACGAGTGCGGTAAGTCATAGCTGGGTGCTCACGATTCACGGGTCCAGCGTCGGCGTTGTGGCGCGGCAAGCGTGCACTGGTGCAGTTGAGAGGGAGGGGTGGAAACCGCGTTAAACTCGTCTCCGTAGTTGAGAGGGAGCGGCCAAAGCAATGTGCAATCGTCTTTGTAGTGGAGCTGGGAGGGGCAAGGATAAGGGACGAAGACCGGGGTAACATGTCGGATGCGATCATACCAGCACTAAAGCACCGGATCCCATCAGAACTCCGAAGTTAAGCGTGCTTGGGCGAGAGTAGTACTAGGATGGGTGACCTCCTGGGAAGTCCTCGTGTTGCATTCCCTTTTTAATTTTTTTCGCGCCGCTTGCAAAACAAAACGCACGTGTAAGTAATATATTTACCATGTTTTATTATTTTGCACGAGTGCGGTAAGTCATAGCTGGGTGCTCACGATTCACGGGTCCAGCGTCGGCGTTGTGGCGCGGCAAGCGTGCACTGGTGCGGTTGAGAGGGAGGGGTGGAAACCGCGTTAAACTCGTCTCCGTAGTTGAGAGGGAGCGGCCAAAGCAATGTGCAATCGTCTTTGTAGTGGAGCTGGGAGGGGCAAGGATAAGGGACGAAGACCGGGGTAACATGTCGGATGCGATCATACCAGCACTAAAGCACCGGATCCCATCAGAACTCCGAAGTTAAGCGTGCTTGGGCGAGAGTAGTACTAGGATGGGTGACCTCCTGGGAAGTCCTCGTGTTGCATTCCCTTTTTAGTTTTTTTCGCGCCGCTTGCAAAACAAAACGCACGTGTAAGTAATATATTTACCGTGTTTTATTATTTTGCACGAGTGCGGTAAGTCATAGCTGGGTGCTCACGATTCACGGGTCCAGCGTCGGCGTTGTGGCGCGGCAAGCGTGCACTGGTGCGGTTGAGAGGGAGGGGTGGAAACCGCGTTAAACTCGTCTCCGTAGTTGAGAGGGAGCGGCCAAAGCAATGTACAATCGTCTTTGTAGTGGAGCTGGGAGGGGCAAGGATAAGGGACGAAGACCGGGGTAACATGTCGGATGCGATCATACCAGCACTAAAGCACCGGATCCCATCAGAACTCCGAAGTTAAGCGTGCTTGGGCGAGAGTAGTACTAGGATGGGTGACTGTCACACCCTAGCTAGTCATGCATCAGAGTGTGTGCATCATGTTTAAAATTCCATTTAATTTTGAAATGGGGATTTGTGAAACCCTCAGAATCATTTTTGAAAATGACCCAAATAAAAACTTCTCCAAAAGGGTCCAAGAAAATGCTCATGTTGCTCTCTGAAAATATTGAACAGAGATAAAAATCAAACCAATATTTTTAAGAGCTCATAGGTATTTATTTTGGGCATCTGGAATTAATGCATAAATATTTGCATTGGAAATATATTAGTTATATATATTAATATATGTCCAAAAATTATGCCACCTGTTGGGGAGCTCTGGAATAATATATCTAGCTCCTGCAAAAATTGGCATAAGATAATAAAATGATTTAATATTTTATATAAATCAAAACAAATGTCAGAAATTAAAAAAACAAAAATAAATAAAAGGAGAAGCTTACCTGGGCTCCTCCCTGTGCGGCCCAGCCAGCTGGCCGGCCCAGCCAGCAGGCGGCCCAGCCCACCACTTCAGCCCTCCGTCGTCTTCCTCCCCTCGCCCCGAAGCTGCTGCGTGCTCGCACGCGCACGGCCGCGCGGCCACCTCCTGCTTGCCGACGAGCTCCTCGCCGCGTGGACGACTTCCGCAGGCCGTCCCATCCCCCTGACCCCCCCTCACTCTCCCGTGCACCTCTTCCCTCTCTCCCTGCTTCGCCTCCCTCGCCCCCTCTCCCGAAGCAGCGCGCAGCCGCCGACGCCGTTCACCGTAGCTGCAGCCACCGCCCTTCCCTCGCTCCCCCGACTAGCCCAGAGGCTCCGCCTCGACCCCCTCTTCCTTCCCATCGATCCACGGGCCTCCGGAAGCCCTGCATCGCCGCCCATGTCGCCGTTCCCCTCCTCGGCCACCGGAGATCGTCGCCGTCGATTCAAGAGCTACCGGACGTCCCCGAGCCCGCTAACCATCCCTGCAGCTCCGCGGTGAGCCGCTGACCCGATTCCCCCTTGCCCCGTCGTCCCTAGCATCCTGTAGTTGCCGTCCCCTTGAGCTCCGAAGCTCGCCGCCGCCGTGCCTCGTCGCCGCCGTGGCTGGAGCCGTTGTAGCTCGAAGCCGAGCACACCATCGTGCTCCACACCTCACCAGGAGCACGTAGCACGCACCAACGCCTCCCCTAGCGACCTGCATCGCCTAACCCGCCGTTGGCCGAACTCCGGCCGCCGCTCACGAGCTCGCCGTCGTCGATACCCGCCACCTCAGGCACGGCCACCACCACCGTTCGACGCGCGGGAGCAAGGGCTCTCCAACGAGCCCAAGCACGGCCTCGCCCGTGCCCTGTAGCGCGTTTCCGCATCGCGCCGCCGTCTCGGGCCTCACCGGCGTCATGTCGCCGGTGGGTTTGACCTGTTTGACCTGGGGTTTGACCCCCCCCCCAGGGTCACTGACGCGTGGGCCCCGTCGGCCAGGTGGTTAGATTAGCGCTAATCACCGCTTAATTAACCCCCCCCCGACACTGACCAGTGGGCCCCAGCGCCACTAATTCCTAATTAGGATTAAATTAACCCTGTTAAACCCCCCTGTCACTGACGTGTGGACCCCACACGTCAGGTTTGACCCCAGCCAGCCGCAGTTGACCACTGACGTCATGCTGACGTCATGCTGGCGCAATATTTATATTTCTGGATTTAATTTAAATCAGGAAATTCCAGAATATTATTTAAACTTCAAAAATTCATAACTTTTATTCTGTAACTCCAAATCAGACAAATTATATATGAAAAATGATCAGAAAAATCCAATCTATCCATCTGTACTATTTTCATGCATGACTAAACAAGTTAACTTGATGTTTAATGCAGAACAAGGAAAAGCACTTTAAGAGGCCATGTTTGAGTTTGAAATTTGAATCTTTGATTCAAATTTGTTCAAACCCTTCTGGTTTTAGTTGCATTAGCCCAACACACTCATATTGCCATGTTTCATGCATGCATCATATTGTTGCACATTGTTTGGTGATGGTTGTGTATCGGTGTCCCTTGCGACAGGTTCTGCCTCCGAGGAGTACCGTGATTACCCTAACAAAGAATCGTATCAGTGCATCGAACCATCAGGCAAGCAACCAACCATTTGATCATATCGATACAATCCCATGTTCTCGCTCCTGCTCTCTTTTACTGCATTAAGACAACGCGTTTCAAACTGCTGTGTGCTACGGTAGTTGAACCCATTTCCTCTGCATGACCTGTCATTGCCACAGTAACTAGATGAAACCCACTAGCATGTGTAGGAGTTGATTGAGCCATATGTATGTGTTGTTCCTACCTTGCTATGCCTGCTATGCTTAGAGTCGTGTCAGGTCTGGTTCATCTGGGTGATGGGCTAGAGTGAAATGATTATGTCGGTAATGAGAGTGGTGTGGTGAACATGATTTGGTAAAGGTATCGATGAGAGGCCATGTAGGAGTACATGGTGGGTTGTTTCATTGAAGCCGACCTGAAGCACTAAGATCTGTATGTGTGATTTAAGATTCAGCTACTACCATGCATTGGGCCCGAAACCAATGGACCCTCTCGACTTCTTGGTCACCCTAGTTCTCTGTCCAGGAGTTGCAAGTAGTTTCTGGTGTTTGTAGTATACTGGAGGCCGTGGACAGCGCTGACCGTAGGGGTGGGCTGTGATGCGGTAGGTACGTGGCACGGTGTACCGAATACCCGTTAGGTATCTCGGGAACCCTGCTCACATCGTTTGGGGCTGTGAGCGATACCTCGGCCGGATCTCCTCATAGATGGAACCCGAATAGGCGATAAACCTGGACTAGGGACTTAGGTGATTAGGTAGGTCGTGGCCGACACCCACGTTGGGCTTCCGCTTGAAGGTTGCCGAGTACATGTCGTGTAAACGACGGTAAGTGGTGAGAGCGTGTATGAAGAAGTACACCCCTGCAGGGTTAACATGATCTATTCGAATGGCCGCGTCCGCGGTAAAGGACTACTTGGTTGCCTATACAGTTCATAGACAAGTAAATGGAAACTACTAAAAGCCTCAAGATAAGTGTGAGTGCCGAGGATGGCTCTTCCGTAGGAAGACGGAGGCGGATCCTCGGTAGTGTATTGAAGTGGTGAGTAGTGGACTCGTGTGCGCAAAACCATTTCAAGTTGAAGTATCGTAGGATAGTCTAGCCAAGAGTCAAAGCTGGCTTGCTGCAATAACTCCACCAACCCTTCTTGATAATATGCATGTATGTAGGATCTGATGTAAGTCTTGCTGAGTACCTTTGTACTCATGTTGCTATAATTTACATTTTTACAGAAGACGCTGCAACCCCTTTTGATGGGTTCTATGTAGACGTTGACATCAAAGAGTAGGCTAAAGGCCCAGGTGGTGACCCTGAGCTTGTGAAGGACCCCGTAGTATAGCTAGGCTTTCCAAGCCTCTTTTATTTTACTAGTTGTCTGTACTCAGACAAGTTACTTCCGCTGCTGGTTTGTATGACTGTATGACTTGAATGTCGGGTCGTGAGACCCGTACCTGTGTGTATGTTATGTATGGCTCTCTGAGCCTTAAATAAAGTACTTGTGCCATAGAGTCATGTTGTGATGCTTCGTTGTATTTGCACATATCGAGCATATTGTGTGTATGATTGAAATGCTTGGTATGTGTGGGATCTGACCACCTAGTTGTTTATCCTTAGTAGCCTCTCTTACCGGGAAATGTCTCCTAGTGTTACCGCTGAGCCATGGTAGCTTGCTACTGCTCTGGAACACTTAGGCTGGCCGGCATGTGTCCTTCTTCGTTCCTGTGTCTGTCCCTTCGGGGAAATGTCACGCTTTGAGTACCGGAGTCCTGTTAGCCCGCTACAGCCCGGTTTACCGGAGTCCTGCTAGCCCAGTGCTACAGCCCGGACCCACTTGCTGATGACCGACACGTTCGAAGCTGGGTCATGGATGCCTGTCCCTATAAGTCTGTGCCACTTTGGGTTTACGACTAGTCATGTCAGCCCGGGCTCCTTATCATATGGATGCTAGCGACACTATCATATACGTGAGCCAAAAGGCGCAAACGGTCCCGGGCAAAGGTAAGGCGACACCCGTGGGGATACCGTGCGTGAGGCCGCAAAGTGATATGAGGTGTTACCGGCTAGATCGATGTGACATCGAGTCGGGGACCTGACAGCGTTGGTATCAGAGCCGGACTGCCTGTAGGTTCTCCAAGCCAAACTGGTCGATGTTGAGTCTAGAAATTCTTTAGTTATATGTAGGGGAATTGTTTGTGGGTTGGAACGTAAGGCTCTTTTACTCCTTTATCTTATAACATTCTGATCTGAGTCAGTCTATTCTTCCACCGGGGGTTAAGGAATTAGGATCTATTCTCTCTATCAGGATCACGTGTGACTAATCAGTAGTACCTTATAGGTTTGATGGATACAAGCCTAGTTCAATTCTACTACCACATTATGTTGTTAAAATGGATTCAGAACTTTGATATGATGATGTCGAGTATGTATGTAATCCTTTGTCAAATGTCTCAAAATCCTTCTTGAGCATTTACAGCTGTTATGCTGCCGAAATTTTGCTAGAAATTCTAATGCCTTTGCATTATGATTGTGCTTTCAGATGGCCACTCGCGACCTCAATCAAGTGGTTCGCCTGACTCGATGCCTAGATGTACCCGGCCATACTGCCAAGTTGGTCAGGGTAATGACTGAGGCTGGATACCGCTGGTATCCTGAGTACACGGTCGAAGAGCAATTTCGGGACTTCAATCAAAGCCAGTATCTCTGCACTGTCAGGATATTTCCATCTTATCCTGGATCCACCGAGCCCCTTCACTGCTCCTATGGACTCGGGGTTACTATTGAGATGGCTATGCAGGACGCCGCCTACTCTATGATGACCATCATGCGAGTCAGATCTGGACTATTTCGGGACTCTGATTTCCGGTATATGCCAGGATCATTTCCGGGAGCACAAGGGTATCTCCAGGCTATCTATGCTGACCCCACTCAGGAGGATTCACGGACTCGCACCACTGCTGAGATGCTCGAGGATAAGGACCGTGAAAATCGGGCCTTGAGGTTAGAGCTCTTCAATACCCGTGCTGACCACTGGGCCACATTGACTCGGTTTGCACCGGCAGTGCAAGCTGGATATTCGGATATGCGCGATCTCTATCCTGTGAGATCTGCTCTGCCAGACGTGATGGGTTGGCGTGATGTAGGAGGCATCACCCCACCTCGCGGTCCCCGCAGGCCACCGTCTGTTGGTCCAAGACCTCATCCTAGCCCCTATGGTCCACAAGCTCCGCGAGATCGTCTGTTTCCGGATGATCATGTTGAGCTTCCAGGCTATGGAGGTGACTTCTACAAGGACTACTACGGATCGGTCTGAGTTAGTGGTAGTATCACTAGTTCGCACTAGCTGTGTCATCTATCGTCCCGCGTGACTCGTGGGATATGACCTAGTTTGTACTCTTTCCGGAGGAGTAGAAAAATAATGTATAGGAGCTTGGAATGCCTCCGATGAGATGTAATCCTCTTTTCACCGTAATAGTACTTTGTTTGGTCTTGTACTAAACCCTGTATGGTGTGTATGACGATGGAATAAAGAAGCAGTTTCTGTATTTACCATGTCATACGGATGATCATCTTGCATTTCGAGTTATTCCTTACATTTTTATCCTATGTCGGAATTTTATCATCCTGACTAAATCATTGTCTTGTTTACCTAGGATGGTCAACACGCGCACTAACCCTGCTCCTCAAGAGCAGGCCGAAGGCAGTGAAGTCAGGGATGCAAATCTGCCTCATCCTCCTTCCCTAGCCGAGGTTATGATGGAAGCTGAGAGAAACAAGCGGGAGACCAACCGTTTGTTGGAGCGTATTGAACAGAACACAGCACACCATCAGAGGACTAACGTGGTGTCACTCAGTGATTTTATCAAATTACATCCACCCACGTTCCACCACTCCGTCGAGCCTCTCGACGCTGATGACTGGCTTCGCAGTATCTCTCACAAACTGCGTTCCGCGCTGGTAGCGGAGGCTGACAAGGTCACCTTTGCTGCATATCATCTTGAAGGCCCTGCCAGTCTATGGTGGGAGAATTATGGAGCTATGCGCCCAGCAGGCCATGTCACTACTTGGGCTGAATTCAGCGAGGCTTTCCGTGAACATCACATTCCGGAGGGTCTCATGGACCGTAAACGTGAGGAATTTTGCAGTTTCACCCAAGGCCGACTCTCTGTGGATGCTTATAGCAGGGAGTTTGGTAACCTCGCACGATATGCATCCGAGGAAGTTTCTACTGACGCCAAGAAGCAGGCAAGGTTCCGTAAGGGACTTAGTCCTGAGCTTCGCCGTGACCTCCGTCTGCATGAGTGCACAACTTTTCAGAAACTTGTCAACAAAGCCATCAGTGCTGAAACGGGTCAGACTGACTATGACGCAACACGCAAGCATGGCCGTGACATGGGTTCCTCATCCGGTGCTGGTCCTCAGAAGCGCCGCGTGTGGGTGCCCAACACCGCCCTGCCACCCAGGTTCACACCGAGGCCATCTTTCCAGGCGCCTCGCCCTGTTCAATAGTCTGCACCGGCCAAGCCCTATGGGGGTCCAGCCAACAATGCTCCTCCACGTACCAATTCCGTGACTTGTTTCAAGTGTGGGGAAGCTGGCCACTATATGCGTGAGTGTCCCCAGACCAACCCCAACCAGTCTGCTAAAGCTGTTGGCCGTGGCAAGCCGACAGGGAAAGTGTTCCACGCCAAGCCGGTCACCGCCTCACGTGGCCATGTCAACTGTATCTCTGCCGAAGAAGCTCAAGAGGATCCCAACGTCGTTCTCGGTACGCTTCTTGTTAATTGCCACCCGGCATCTGTTCTTTTCGATACAGGAGCCTCTCATTCTTTTATATCCAAAAATTATGCTCGTTTGCATAACGTCGCATTCGGTGATATGCCAACCTGTATGGTAATTCAAACTCCGGGATCCAAATGGCAAACTTCTAGAGTAAGCCATGGAAATGAAATCCAAGTCGACAGACTTGTTTTCCTCGCGTCTTTGATAGCCCTTAAATCTTCAGATATTAATATCATTCTGGGTATGGACTGGATGTCGGCTCATCATGCCCAAATTGATTGCTTCTCTAGGACTGTTCAACTCACTCACCCTTCGGGCAAGATAGTCAATGTCTTAACCCGAATAGCCAAGCGACAATTATATTCTCTTAACGCCAGCCCTTTGCCAGATCTTGAGGACGTTCCGGTAGTCCGTGACTTCCCGGATGTCTTCCCAGAGGAATTGCCAGGTGTTCCACCTGACAGGGATGTTGAGTTCGTAATAGACCTCATTCCAAGAACCGTTCCGATTGCTAGAAGACCTTATAAGATGGCACCACTAGAACTAGCCGAGCTTAAGAAACAACTCGATGAGTCCTTGAAAAAGGGTTTCATCCGCCCTAGTTCATCTCCGTGGGCTTGCCCCGTCCTATTCGTCAAGAAGAAGGATGGTACGGACCGGATGGTTGTAGATTACCGACCTGTCAATTTGGTCACAATCAAGAACAAATATCCGCTCCCCAGGATCAACGACCTTTATGATCAGCTCGCTGGATCCTCAGTCTTCTCCAAGATGGATTTGAGGTTGGGCTACCATCAAATCAAAATCAGAAACGGGGACATTCCTAAAACGGCCTTTGTTACTCGTTATGGCCAATACGAGTACACCGTCATGTCCTTCGGATTAACCAACGCTCCAGCCACTTTTTCTCGGTTAATGAACTCAATCTTCATGGAGTATTTGGATAAATTCGTCGTGGTTTACCTCGATGATATACTCATCTACTCCAAGAACGAGGAAGAACATGCCGAACATCTAAGGCTAGTGTTGAAGAAACTTCGAGAGCATCGCCTTTATGCCAAATTTTCTAAATGTGAATTCTGGTTGTCAGAAGTGACCTATCTGGGTCATGTAATATCTGGTAAAGGTATTGCTGTTAACCCTGAGCGAGTTCAAGCCGTCCTTAATTGGACTCCACCTGAATCGGTCAAGCAAGTTCGGAGTTTTCTGGGCTTAGCGAGCTATTGCCGTCGCTTCGTCGAAAACTTCTCCAAAGTTGCCAAACCTCTAACCGAACTCCTCAAGAAAGATAAGAAGTTCGAATGGACTCCACAATGTGAGAACAGCTTTCAGGAACTGAAAAGACGCCTGACTTCTGCTCCCGTACTGGTACCGCCAGACTTCTCCAAGGACTTTGTTATCTACTGCGACGCCTCGCGACAAGGACTAGGTTGCATTCTCATGCAAGATCGACACGTAATTGCCTACGCTTCACGGCAATTGCACCCACATGAGGAGAATTATCCTACTCATAAACTAGAGCTTGCAGCCGTAGTCTATGCACTCAAGACCTGGCGACATTACCTCCTCGGTAACCGTTGCGAAATATTCACTGATCACCAAAGTCTGAAGTACATCTTCACCCAACCGGATCTGAATCTCAGGCAAAGACGTTGGGTTGAGTTGATCATAGACTTCGACTTAGGAATAACCTACACCCCAGGGAAAGCCAACGTCATGGCTGATGCGCTAAGTCGTAAATCTTATTGTAACAACCTGATGTTACAACAAAGTCAACCACTTCTCCATAAGGAATTTCGGAAGCTTAACCTTCACATTGTTCCTCAAGGTTTTCTTTCCACCTTGGTGGCAAAACCTACCCTTACGGATCAGATTATCAAAGCACAGAAGGTAGATCCAGGAATCTCCCGCATCAAGAGAAACATTCAGAAAGGAATTGCGAATTGCTTCTCCATTAATGATCAAGGGGTCGTATACTTCGGGGATCGACTAGTGGTTCCCAAAGTGCGAAACCTGAGGCGATTAATCCTTAAGGAAGCTCATGAATCTCCTCTCACCATTCATCCCGGTAGTACTAAGATGTATCAGGACCTACGCCAGAGGTTCTGGTGGACTAGGATGAAGAGAGAAATTGCTCAGTATATTGCAAATTGCGACGTCTGTCGTCGTGTAAAAGCAGAGCATCAACGGCCTGCTGGCACCCTTCAACCCTTAGCTATTCCTGAATGGAAATGGGATAAAATTGGTATGGATTTCATTACCGGTTTTCCCAGGACCAACAGAGGGAATAATGCTATCTTCGTCGTTGTCGATCGTCTTTCCAAAGTAGCCCATTTCCTACCTGTTCGTGAGAGTATAACCGCTAGTCAATTGGCAGACTTATACATCTCCCGTGTAGTGTCCCTCCATGGTGTTCCTTTGGAAATTAACTCGGATCGAGGAAGTCTTTTCACCTCTCGATTTTGGGAAAGTTTTCAAAATGCTATGTGGACCCGTCTCTCCTTTAGCACCGCTTTCCACCCTCAGTCGAGTGGTCAAGTGGAACGCGTCAACCAGATTCTAGAAGACATGCTTCGAGCCTCTGTTATCTCATTCGGAATGGACTGGGAGAAGTGCCTTCCATTTGCCGAATTCGCTTACAACAACAGCTATCAGTCTAGCTTGGGTAAAGCCCCTTTTGAAGTTCTCTATGGACGACGGTGGCGAACACCCCTTAACTGGTCAGAGACCGGGGAAAGACAATTCTTTGGCCCGGATATGATTCAGGAAGCAGAAGAACAAGTTCGTATCGTTCGTGAAAAGTTGAAAACAGCCCAATCTCGTCAAAAGAGTCAATATGACCGAAAACATAAGGCTATGACTTTCGAGGTTGACGAGAAGGCTTATCTTCGGGTCACCCCTCTGAAGGGAACCCATCGTTTCGGTATCAAAGGCAAATTGGCTCCTCGTTACATTGGACCTTTTCGCATTCTTGCCAAACGAGGAGAAGTTGCCTACCAGTTGGAACTACCCCCGCACCTCTCCAGAGTCCACGATGTCTTCCACGTTTCTCAACTCAGGCGTTGCTTCTCGGATCCTATCCGTGGAGTGGACCACGAAACGCTTGATCTCCAAGATAATCTTACATATCGAGAGTACCCCATTCGTATCCTCGATCAAGCCGAACGTACCACCCGACGTCATAATATCAAGTTTCTCAAAGTTCAATGGTCGCACCATTCTGAGGATGAAGCAACTTGGGAAAGGGAGGATCGTCTTCGACTCGAGTATCCCGCCTTCTTCCCGGAGGAACCCAAATCTCGGGACGAGATTCTTTTGAGTGGGGGTGAGTTGTCACACCCTAGCTAGTCATGCATCAGAGTGTGTGCATCATGTTTAAAATTCCATTTAATTTTGAAATGGGGATTTGTGAAACCCTCAGAATCATTTTTGAAAATGACCCAAATAAAAACTTCTCCAAAAGGGTCCAAGAAAATGCTCATGTTGCTCTCTGAAAATATTGGACAGAGATAAAAATCAAACCAATATTTTTAAGAGCTCATAGGTATTTATTTTGGGCATCTGGAATTAATGCATAAATATTTGCATTGGAAATATATTAGTTATATATATTAATATATGTCCAAAAATTATGCCACCTGTTGGGGAGCTCTGGAATAATATATCTAGCTCCTGCAAAAATTGGCATAAGATAATAAAATGATTTAATATTTTATTTAAATCAAAACAAATGTCAGAAATTAGAAAAACAAAAATAAATAAAAGGAGAAGCTTACCTGGGCTCCTCCCTGTGCGGCCCAGCCAGCTGGCCGGCCCAGCCAGCAGGCGGCCCAGCCCACCACTGCAGCCCTCCGTCGTCTTCCTCCCCTCGCCCCGAAGCTGCTGCGTGCTCGCACGCGCACGGCCGCGCGGCCACCTCCTGCTTGCCGACGAGCTCCTGGCCGCGTGGACGACTTCTGCAGGCCGTCCCGATCCCCCTGACCCCCCCCCTCACTCTCCCGTGCACCTCTTCCCTCTCTCCCTGCTTCGCCTCCCTCGCCCCCTCTCCCGAAGCAGAGCGCAGCCGCCGACGCCGTTC
>NW_025228374.1:30041-34228 GCF_018294505.1 Triticum aestivum | reverse complement strand
GCAGCCACCGCCCTTCCCTCGCTCCCCCGACTAGCCCAGAGGCTCCGCCTCGACCCCCTCTTCCTCCCCACCGATCCACGGGCCTCCGGAAGCCCTGCATCGCCGCCCACGTCGCCGTTCCCCTCCTCGGCCACCGGAGATCGTCGCCGTCGATTCGAGAGCTACCGGACGTCCCCGAGCCCGCTAACCATCCCTGCAGCTCCGCGGTGAGCCGCTGACCCGATTCCCCCTTGCCCCGTCGTCCCTAGCATCCTGTAGTTGCCGTCCCCTTGAGCTCCGAAGCTCGCCGCCGCCGTGCCTCGTCGCCGTCGTGGCTGGAGCCGTTGTAGCTCGAAGCCGAGCACACCATCGTGCTCCACACCTCACCAGGAGCACGTAGCACGCACCAACGCCTCCCCTAGCGCCCTGCATCGCCTAACCCGCCGTTGGCCGAACTCCGGCCGCCGCTCACGAGCTCGCCGTCGTCGGTACCGGCCACCTCAGGCACGGCCACCACCACCGTTCGACGCGCGGGAGCAAGGGCTCTCCAACGAGCCCAAGCACGGCCTCGCCCGTGCCCTGTAGCGCGTTTCCGCATCGCGCCGCCGTCTCGGGCCTCACCGGCGTCATGTCGCCGGTGGGTTTGACCTGTTTGACCTGGGGTTTGACCCCCCCAGGGTCACTGACGCGTGGGCCCCGTCGGCCAGGTGGTTAGATTAGCGCTAATCACCGCTTAATTAACCCCCCCTGACACTGACCAGTGGGCCCCAGCGCCACTAATTCCTAATTAGGATTAAATTAACCCTGTTAAACCCCCCTGTCACTGACGTGTGGACCCCACACGTCAGGTTTGACCCCAGCCAGCCGCAGTTGACCACTGACGTCATGCTGACGTCATGCTGGCGCAATATTTATATTTCTGGATTTAATTTAAATCAGGAAATTCCAGAATATTATTTAAACTTCAAAAATTCATAACTTTTATTCTGTAACTCCAAATCAGACAAATTATATATGAAAAATGATCAGAAAAATCCAATCTATCCATCTGTACTATTTTCATGCATGACTAAACAAGTTAACTTGATGTTTAATGCAGAACAAGGAAAAGCACTTTAAGAGGCCATGTTTGAGTTTGAAATTTGAATCTTTGATTCAAATTTGTTCAAACCCTTCTGGTTTTAGTTGCATTAGCCCAACACACTCATATTGCCATGTTTCATGCATGCATCATATTGTTGCACATTGTTTGGTGATGGTTGTGTATCGGTGTCCCTTGCGACAGGTTCTGCCTCCAAGGAGTACCGTGATTACCCTAACGAAGAATCGTATCAGTGCATCGAACCATCAGGCAAGCAACCAACCATTTGATCATATAGATACAATCCCATGTTCTCGCTCCTGCTCTCTTTTACTGCATTAAGACAACGCGTTTCAAACTGTTGTGTGCTACGGTAGTTGAACCCATTTCCTCTGCATGACCTGTCATTGCCACAGTAACTAGATGAAACCCACTAGCATGTGTAGGAGTTGATTGAGCCATATGTATGCGTTGTTCCTACCTTGCTATGCCTGCTATGCTTAGAGTCGTGTCAGGTCTGGTTCATCTGGGTGATGGGCTAGAGTGAAATGATTATGTCGGTAATGAGAGTGGTGTGGTGAACATGATTTGGTAAAGGTATCGATGAGAGGCCATGTAGGAGTACATGGTGGGTTGTTTCATTGAAGCCGACCTTAAGCACTGAGATCTGTATGTGTGATTTAAGATTCAGCTACTACCATGCATTGGGCCCGAAACCAATGGACCCTCTCGACTTCTTGGTCACCCTAGTTCTCTGTCCAGGAGTTGCAAGTAGTTTCTGGTGTTTGTAGTATACTGGAGGCCGTGGACAGCGCTGACCGTAGGGGTGGGCTGTGATGCGGTAGGTACGTGGCACGGTGTACTGAATACCCGTTAGGTATCTCGGGAACCCTGCTCACATCGTTTGGGGCTGTGAGCGATACCTCGGCCGAATCTCCTCATAGATGGAACCCGAATAGGCGATAAACCTGGACTAGGGACTTAGGTGATTAGGTAGGTCGTGGCCGACACCCACGTTGGGCTTCCGCTTGAAGGTTGCCGAGTACATGTCATGTAAACGACGGTAAGTGGTGAGAGCGTGTATGAAGAAGTACACCCCTGCAGGGTTAACATGATCTATTCGAATAGCCGCGTCCGCGGTAAAGGACTACTTGGTTGCCTATACAGTTCATAGACAAGTAAATGGAAACTACTAAAAGCCTCAAGATAAGTGTGAGTGCCGAGGATGGCTCTTCCGTAGGAAGACGGAGGCGGATCCTCGGTAGTGTAGTGAAGTGGTGAGTAGTGGACTCGTGTGCGCAAAACCATTTCAAGTTGAAGTATCGTAGGATAGTCTAGCCAAGAGTCAAAGCTGGCTTGCTGCAATAACTCCACCAACCCTTCTTGATAATATGCATGTATGTAGGATCTGATGTAAGTCTTGCTGAGTACCTTTGTACTCATGTTGCTATAATTTACATTTTTACAGAAGACGCTGCAACCCCTTTTGATGGGTTCTATGTAGACGTTGACATCAACGAGTAGGCTAAAGGCCCAGGTGGTGACCCTGAGCTTGTGAAGGACCCCGTAGTATAGCTAGGCTTTCCAAGCCTCTTTTATTTTACTAGTTGTCTGTACTCAGACAAGTTACTTCCGCTGCTGGTTTGTATGACTGTATGACTTGAATGTCGGGTCGTGAGACCCGTACCTGTGTGTATGTTATGTATGGCTCTCTGAGCCTTAAATAAAGTACTTGTGTCATAGAGTCATGTTGTGATGCTTCGTTGTATTTGCACATATCGAGCATATTGTGTGTATGATTGAAATGCTTGGTATGTGTGGGATCTGACCACCTAGTTGTTTATCCTTAGTAGCCTCTCTTACCGAGAAATGTCTCCTAGTGTTACCGCTGAGCCATGGTAGCTTGCTACTGCTCTGGAACACTTAGGCTGGCCGGCATGTGTCCTTCTTCGTTCCTGTGTCTGTCCCTTCGGGGAAATGTCACGCTTTGAGTACCGGAGTCCTGTTAGCCCGCTACAGCCCGGTTTACCGGAGTCCTGCTAGCCCAGTGCTACAGCCCGGACCCACTTGCTGATGACCGACACGCTCGAAGCTGGGTCATGGATGCCTGTCCCTGTAAGTCTGTGCCACTTTGGGTTTACGACTAGTCATGTCAGCCCGGGCTCCTTATCATATGGATGCTAGCGACACTATCATATACGTGAGCCAAAAGGCGCAAACGGTCCCGGGCAAAGGTAAGGCGACACCCGTGGGGATACCGTGCGTGAGGCCGCAAAGTGATATGAGGTGTTACCGGCTAGATCGATGTGACATCGAGTCGGGGACCTGACAGCGACCTCCTGGGAAGTCCTCGTGTTGCATTCCCTTTTTAATTTTTTTCGCGCCGCTTGCAAAACAAAACGCACGTGTAAGTAATATATTTACCGTGTTTTATTATTTTGCACGAGTGCGGTAAGTCATAGCTGGGTGCTCACGATTCACGGGTCCAGCGTCGGCGTTGTGGCGCGGCAAGCGTGCACTGGTGCGGTTGAGAGGGAGGGGTGGAAACCGCGTTAAACTCGTCTCCGTAGTTGAGAGGGAGCGGCCAAAGCAATGTGTAATCGTCTTTGTAGTGGAGCTGGGAGGGGCAAGGATAAGGGATGAAGACCGGGGTAACATGTCGGATGTGATCATACCAGCACTGAAGCACCGGATCCCATCAGAACTCCGAAGTTAAGCGTGCTTGGGCGAGAGTAGTACTAGGATGGGTGACCTCCTGGGAAGTCCTTGTGTTGCATTTCCTTTTTAATTTTTTTCGCGCCGCTTGCAAAACAAAACGCACGTGTAAGTAATATATTTACCGTGTTTTATTATTTTGCACGAGTGCAGTAAGTCATAGCTGGGTGCTCACGATTCACGGGTCCAGCGTCGGCGTTGTGGCGCGGCAAGCGTGCACTGGTGCGGTTGAGAGGGAGGGGTGGAAACCGCGTTAAACTCGTCTCCGTAGTTGAGAGGGAGCGGCCAAAGCAATGTACAATCGTCTTTGTAGTGGAGCTGGGAGGGGCAAGGATAAGGGACGAAGACCGGGGTAACATGTCGGATGCGATCATACCAGCACTAAAGCACCGGATCCCATCAGAACTCCGAA
>NW_025228374.1:17929-29343 GCF_018294505.1 Triticum aestivum | reverse complement strand
GCGCCGCTTGCAAAACAAAACGCACGTGTAAGTAATATATTTACCGTGTTTTAATATTTTGCACGAGTGCGGTAAGTCATAGCTGGGTGCTCACGATTCACGGGTCCAGCGTCGGTGTTGTGGCGCGGCAAGCGTGCACTGGTGCGGTTGAGAGGGAGGTGTGGAAACCGCGTTAAACTCGTCTCCGTAGTTGAGAGGGAGCGGCCAAAGCAATGTACAATCGTCTTTGTAGTGGAGCTGGGAGGGGCATGGATAAGGGACGAAGACCGGGGTAACATGTCGGATGCGATCATACCAGCACTAAAGCACCGGATCCCAGCAGAACTCCGAAGATAAGCGTGCTTGGGCGAGAGTAGTACTAGGATGGGTGACCTCCTGGGAAGTCCTCGTGTTGCATTCCCCTTTTAATTTTTTTCGCGCCGCTTGCAAAATAAAACGCACGTGTAAGTAATATATTTACCGTGTTTTATTATTTTGCACGAGTGCGGTAAGTCATAGCTGGGTGCTCACGATTCACGGGTCCAGCGTCGGTGTTGTGGCGCGGCAAGCGTGCACTGGTGCGGTTGAGAGGGAGGGGTGGAAACCGCGTTAAACTCGTCTCCGTAGTTGAGAGGGAGCGGCCAAAGCAATGTACAATCGTCTTTGTAGTGGAGCTGGGAGGGGCAAGGATAAGGGAAGAAGACCGGGATAACATGTGGGATGCGATCATACCAGCACTAAAGCACCGGATCCCATCAAAACTCCGAAGTTAAGCGTGCTTGGGCGAGAGTAGTACTAGGATGGGTGACCTCCTGGGAAGTCCTCGTGTTGCATTCCCTTTTTAATTTTTTTCGCGCCGCTTGCAAAACAAAACACACGTGTAAGTAATATATTTACCGTGTTTTATTATTTTGCACGAGTGCGGTAAGTCATAGCTGGGTGCTCACGATTCACGGGTCCAGCGTCGGCGTTGTGGTGCGGCAAGCGTGCACTGGTGCGGTTGAGAGGGAGGGGTGGAAACCGCGTTAAACTCGTCTCCGTAGTTGAGAGGGAGCGGCCAAAGCAATGTACAATCGTCTTTGTAGTGGAGCTGGGAGGGGCAAGGATAAGGGACGAAGACCGGGATAACATGTTGGATGCGATCATACCAGCACTAAAGCACCGGATCCCATTAAAACTCTGAAGTTAAGCGTGCTTGGGCGAGAGTAGTACTAGGATGGGTGACCTCCTGGGAAGTCCTCGTGTTGCATTCCCTTTTTAATTTTTTTCGCGCCGCTTGCAAAACAAAACGCACGTGTAAGTAATATATTTACCGTGTTTTATTATTTTGCACGAGTGCGGTAAGTCATAGCTGGGTGCTCACGATTCACGGGTCCAGCGTCGGCGTTGTGGCGCGGCAAGCGTGCACTGGTGCGGTTGAGAGGGAGGGGTGGAAACCGCGTTAAACTCGTCTCCGTAGTTGAGAGGGAGCGGCCAAAGCAATGTACAATCGTCTTTGTAGTGGAGCTGGGAGGGGCAAGGATAAGGGACGAAGACCGGGATAACATGTTGGATGCGATCATACCAGCACTAAAGCACCGGATCCCATCAAAACTCCGAAGTTAAGCGTGCTTGGGCGAGAGTAGTACTAGGATGGGTGACCTCCTGGGAAGTCCTCGTGTTGCATTCCTTTTTAATTTTTTTCGCGCCGCTTGCAAAACAAAACGCACGTGTAAGTAATATATTTACCGTGTTTTATTATTTTGCACGAGTGCGGTAAGTCATAGCTGGGTGCTCACGATTCACGGGTCCAGCGTCGGCGTTGTGGCGCGGCAAGCATGCACTGGTGCGGTTGAGAGGGAGGGGTGGAAACCGCGTCAAACTCGTCTCCGTAGTTGAGAGGGAGCGGCCAAAGCAATGTACAATCGTCTTTGTAGTGGAGCTGGGAGGGGCAAGGATAAGGGACGAAGACCGGGATAACATGTTGGATGCGATCATACCAGCACTAAAGCACCGGATCCCATCAAAACTCCGAAGTTAAGCGTGCTTGGGCGAGAGTAGTACTAGGATGGGTGACCTCCTGGGAAGTCCTCGTGTTGCATTCCCTTTTTAATTTTTTTCGCGCCGCTTGCAAAACAAAACGCACGTGTAAGTAATATATTTACCGTGTTTTATTATTTTGCACGAGTGCGGTAAGTCATAGCTGGGTGCTCACGATTCACGGGTCCAGCGTCGGCGTTGTGGCGCGGCAGGCGTGCACTGGTGCGGTTGAGAGGGAGGGGTGGAAACCGCGTTAAACTCGTCTCCGTAGTTGAGAGGGAGCGGCCAAAGCAATGTACAATCGTCTTTGTAGTGGAGCTGGGAGGGGCAAGGATAAGGGACGAAGACCGGGGTAACATGTTGGATGCGATCATACCAGCACTAAAGCACCGGATCCCATCAGAACTCCGAAGATAAGCGTGCTTGGGCGAGAGTAGTACTAGGATGGGTGACCTCCTGGGAAGTCCTCGTGTTGCATTCCCCTTTTAATTTTTTTCGCGCCGCTTGCAAAACAAAACGCACGTGTAAGTAATATATTTACCGTGTTTTATTATTTTGCACGAGTGCGGTAAGTCATAGCTGGGTGCTCACGATTCACGGGTCCAGCGTCGGCGTTGTGGCGCGGCAAGCGTGCACTGGTGCGGTTGAGAGGGAGGGGTGGAAACCGCGTTAAACTCGTCTCCGTAGTTGAGAGGGAGCGGCCAAAGCAATGTACAATCGTCTTTGTAGTGGAGCTGGGAGGGGCAAGGATAAGGGACGAAGACCGGGATAACATGTTGGATGCGATCATACCAGCACTAAAGCACCGGATCCCATCAAAACTCCGAAGTTAAGCGTGCTTGGGCGAGAGTAGTACTAGGATGGGTGACCTCCTGGGAAGTCCTCGTGTTGCATTCCCTTTTTAATTTTTTTCGCGCCGCTTGCAAAGAGTAGTACTAGGATGGGTGACCTCCTGGGAAGTCCTCGTGTTGCATTCCCTTTTTAATTTTTTTCGCGCCGCTTGCAAAACAAAACGCACGTGTAAGTAATATATTTACCGTGTTTTATTATTTTGCACGAGTGCGGTAAGTCATAGCTGGGTGCTCACGATTCACGGGTCCAGCGTCGGCGTTGTGGCGCGGCAAGCGTGCACTGGTGCGGTTGAGAGGGAGGGGTGGAAACCGCGTTAAACTCGTCTCCGTAGTTGAGAGGGAGCGGCCAAAGCAGTGTACAATCGTCTTTGTAGTGGAGCTGGGAGGGGCAAGGATAAGGGACGAAGACCGGGGTAACATGTCGGATGCGATCATACCAGCACTAAAGCACCGGATCCCATCAGAACTCCAAAGTTAAGCGTGCTTGGGCGAGAGTAGTACTAGGATGGGTGACCTCCTGGGAAGTCGTCCTCGTGTTGCATTCCCTTTTTAATTTTTTTCACGCCGCTTGCAAAACAAAACGCACGTGTAAGTAATATATTTACCGTGTTTTATTATTTTGCACGAGTGCGGTAAGTCATAGCTGGGTGCTCACGATTCACGGGTCCAGCGTCGGCGTTGTGGCGCGGCAAGCGTGCACTGGTGCGGTTGAGAGGGAGGGGTGGAAACCGCGTTAAACTCGTCTCCGTAGTTGAGAGGGAGCGGCCAAAGCAATGTACAATCGTCTTTGTAGTGGAGCTGGGAGGGGCAAGGATAAGGGACGAAGACCGGGGTAACATGTTGGATGCGATCATACCAGCACTAAAGCACCGGATCCCATCAGAACTCCGAAGTTAAGCCTGCTTGGGCGAGAGTAGTACTAGGATGGGTGACCTCCTGGGAAGTCCTCGTGTTGCATTCCCTTTTTAATTTTTTTCGCGCCGCTTGCAAAACAAAACGCACGTGTAAGTAATATATTTACCGTGTTTTATTATTTTCCACGAGTACGGTAAGTCATAGCTGGGTGCTCACGATTCATGGGTCCAGCGTCGGCGTTGTGGCGCGGCAAGTGTGCACTGGTGCGGTTGAGAGGGAGGGGTGGAAACCGCGTTAAGCTCGTCTCCGTAGTTGAGAGGGAGCGGCCAAAGCAATGTACAATCGTCTTTGTAGTGGAGCTGGGAGGGGCCAGGATAAGGGACGAAGACCGGGGTAACATGTCGGATGCGATCATACCAGCACTAAAGCACCGGATCCCATCAGAACTCCAAAGTTAAGCGTGCTTGGGCGAGAGTAGTACTAGGATGGGTGACCTCCTGGGAAGTCCTCGTGTTGCATTCCCTTTTTAATTTTTTTCGCGCCGCTTGCAAAACAAAACGCACGTGTAAGTAATATATTTACCGTGTTTTATTATTTTGCACGAGTGCGGTAAGTCATAGCTGGGTGCTCACGATTCACGGGCCCAGCGTCGGTGTTGTGGCGCGGCAAGCGTGCACTGGTGCGGTTGAGAGGGAGGGGTGGAAACCGCGTTAAACTCGTCTCCGTAGTTGAGAGGGAGCGGCCAAAGCAATGTGCAATCGTCTTTGTAGTGGAGCTGGGAGGGGCAAGGATAAGGGACGAAGACCGGGGTAACATGTCGGATGCGATCATACCAGCACTAAAGCACCGGATCCTATCAGAACTCCGAAGTTAAGCGTGCTTGGGCGAGAGTAGTACTAGGATGGGTGACCTCCTGGGAAGTCCTCGTGTTGCATTCCCTTTTTAATTTTTTTCGCGCCGCTTGCAAAACAAAACGCACGTGTAAGTAATATATTTACCGTGTTTTATTATTTTGCACGAGTGCGGTAAGTCATAGCTGGGTGCTCACGATTCACGGGTCCAGCGTCGGCGTTGTGGCGCGGCAAGCGTGCACTGGTGCGGTTGAGAGGGAGGGGTGGAAACCGCGTTAAACTCGTCTCCGTAGTTGAGAGGGAGCGGCCAAAGCAATGTGCAATCGTCTTTGTAGTGGAGCTGGGAGGGGCAAGGATAAGGGACGAAGACCGGGGTAACATGTCGGATCCGATCATACCAGCACTAAAGCACCGGATCCCATCAGAACTCCGAAGTTAAGCGTGCTTGGGCGAGAGTAGTACTAGGATGGGTGACCTCCTGGGAAGTCCTCGTGTTGCATTCCCTTTTTAATTTTTTTCGCGCCGCTTGCAAAACAAAACGCACGTGTAAGTAATATATTTACCGTGTTTTATTATTTTGCACGAGTGCGGTAAGTCATAGCTGGGTGCTCACGATTCACGGGTCCAGCGTCGGCGTTGTGGCGCGGCAAGCGTGCACTGGTGCGGTTGAGAGGGAGGGGTGGAAACCGCGTTAAACTCGTCTCCGTAGTTGAGAGGGAGCGGCCAAAGCAATGTGCAATCGTCTTTGTAGTGGAGCTGGGAGGGGCAAGGATAAGGGACGAAGACCGGGGTAACATGTCAGATGCGATCATACCAGCACTAAAGCACCGGATCCCATCAGAACTCCGAAGTTAAGCGTGCTTGGGCGAGAGTAGTACTAGGATGGGTGACCTCCTGGGAAGTCGTCGTGTTGCATTCCCTTTTTAATTTTTTTCGTGCCGCTTGCAAAACAAAACACACGTGTAAGTAATATATTTACCGTGTTTTATTATTTTGCACGAGTGCGGTAAGTCATAGCTGGGTGCTCACGATTCACGGGTCCAGCGTCGGCGTTGTGGCGCGGCAAGCGTGCACTGGTGCGGTTGAGAGGGAGGGGTGGAAACCGCATTAAACTCGTCTCCGTAGTTGAGAGGGAGCGGCCAAAGCAATGTGCAATCGTCTTTGTAGTGGAGCTGGGAGGGGCAAGGATAAGGGACGAAGACCGGGGTAACATGTCGGATGCGATCATACCAGCACTAAAGCACCGGATCCCATCAGAACTCCGAAGTTAAGCGTGCTTGGGCGAGAGTAGTACTAGGATGGGTGACCTCCTGGGAAGTCCTCGTGTTGCATTCCCTTTTTAATTTTTTTCGCGCCGCTTGCAAAACAAAACGCACGTGTAAGTAATATATTTACCGTGTTTTATTATTTTGCACGAGTGCGGTAAGTCATAGCTGTGTGCTCACGATTCACGGGTCCAGCGTCGGCGTTGTGGCGCGGCAAGCGTGCACTGGTGCGGTTGAGAGGGAGGGGTGGAAACCGCGTTAAACTCGTCTCCGTAGTTGAGAGGGAGCGGCCAAAGGAATGTACAATCGTCTTTGTGGTGGAGCTGGGAGGGGCAAGGATAAGGGACGAAGACCGGGGTAACATGTCGGATGCGATCATACCAGCACTAAAGCACCGGATCCCATCAGAACTCCGAAGTTAAGTGTGCTTGGGCGAGAGTAGTACTAGGATGGGTGACCTCCTGGGAAGTCCTCGTGTTGCATTCCCTTTTTAATTTTTTTCGCGCCGCTTGCAAAACAAAACGCACGTGTAAGTAATATATTTACCGTGTTTTATTTTTTTGCACGAGTGCGGTAAGTCATAGCTGGGCGCTCACGATTCACGGGTCCAGCGTCGGCGTTGTGGCGCGGCAAGCGTGCACTAGTGCGGTTGAGAGGGAGGGGTGGAAACCGCGTTAAACTCGTCTCCGTAGTTGAGAGGGAGCGGCCAAAGCAATGTACAATCGTCTTTGTAGTGGAGCTGGGAGGGGCAAGGATAAGGGACGAAGACCGGGGTAACATGTCGGATGCGATCATACCAGCACTAAAGCACCGGATCCCATCAGAACTCCGAAGTTAAGCGCGCTTGGGCGAGAGTAGTACTAGGATGGGTGACCTCCTGGGAAGTCCTCGTGTTGCATTCCCTTTTTAATTTTTTTCGCGCCGCTTGCAAAACAAAACGCACGTGTAAGTAATATATTTACCGTGTTTTATTATTTTGCACGAGTGCGGTAAGTCATAGCTGGGTCCTCACGATTCACGGGTCCAGCGTCGGCGTTGTGGCGCGGCAAGCGTGCACTGGTGCGGTTGAGAGGGAGGGGTGGAAACCGCGTTAAACTCGTCTCCGTAGTTGAGAGGGAGCGGCCAAAGCAATGTACAATCGTCTTTGTTGTGGAGCTGGGAGGGGCAAGGATAAGGGACGAAGACCGGGGTAACATGTCGGATGCGATCATACCAGCACTAAAGCACCGGATCCCATCAGAACTCCGAAGTTAAGCGTGCTTGGGCGAGAGTAGTACTAGGATGGGTGACCTCCTGGGAAGTCCTCGTGTTGCATTCCCTTTTTAATTTTTTTCGCGCCGCTTGCAAAACAAAACGCACGTGTAAGTATATTTACCGTGTTTTATTATTTTGCACGAGTGCGGTAAGTCATAGCTGGGTGCTCACGATTTACGGGTCCAGCGTCGCCGTTGTGGCGCGGCAAGTGTGCACTGGTGCGGTTGAGAGGGAGGGGTGGAAACCGCGTTAAACTCGTCTCCGTAGTTGAGAGGGAGCGGCCAAAGCAATGTACAATCGTCTTTGTAGTGGAGCTGGGAGGGGCAAGGATAAGGGACGAAGACCGGGGTAACATGTCGGATGCGATCATACCAGCACTAAAGCATCGGATCCCATCAGAACTCCGAAGTTAAGCGTGCTTGGGCGAGAGTAGTACTAGGATGGGTGACCTCCTGGGAAGTCTTCGTGTTGCATTCCCTTTTTAATTTTTTTCGCGCCGCTTGCAAAACAAAACGCACGTGTAACTAATATATTTGCCGTATTTTATTATTTTGCACGAGTGCGGTAAGTCATAGCTGGGTGCTCACGATTCACGGGTCCAGCGTCGGCGTTGTGGCGCGGCAAGCGTGCACTGGTGCGGTTGAGAGGGAGGGGTGGAAACCGCGTTAAACTCGTCTCCGTAGTTGAGAGGGAGCGGCCAAAGCAATGTACAATCGTCTTTGTAGTGGAGCTGGGAGGGGCAAGGATAAGGGACGAAGACCGGGGTAACATGTTGGATGCGATCATACCAGCACTAAAGCACCGGATCCCATCAGAACTCCGAAGTTAAGCGTGCTTGGGCGAGAGTAGTACTAGGATGGGTGACCTCCTGGGAAGTCCTCGTGTTGCATTCCCTTTTTAATTTTTTTTGCGCCGCTTGCAAAACAAAACGCACGTGTAAGTAATATATTTACCGTGTTTTATTATTTTGCACGAGTGCGGTAAGTCATAGCTGGGTGCTCACGATTCACGGGTCCAGCGTCGGCGTTGTGGCGCGGCAAGCGTGCACTGGTGCGGTTGAGAGGGAGGGGTGGAAACCGCGTTAAACTCGTCTCCGTAGTTGAGAGGGAGCGGCCAAAGCAATGTACAATCGTCTTCGTAGTGGAGCTGGGAGGGGCAAGGATAAGGGACGAAGACCGGGGTAACATGTCGGATGCGATCATACCAGCACTAAAGCACCGGATCCCATCAGAACTCCGAAGTTAAGCGTGCTTGGGCGAGAGTAGTACTAGGATGGGTGACCTCCTGGGAAGTCCTCGTGTTGCATTCCCTTTTTAATTTTTTTCGCGCCGCTTGCAAAACAAAACGCACGTGTAAGTAATATATTTACCGTGTTTTATTATTTTGCACGAGTGCGGTAAGTCATAGCTGGGTGCTCACGATTCACGGGTCCAGCGTCGGCGTTGTGGCGCGGCAAGCGTGCACTGGTGCGGTTGGGAGGGAGGGGTGAAAACCGCGTTAAACTCGTCTCCGTAGTTGAGAGGGAGCGGCCAAAGCAATGTGCAATCGTCTTTGTAGTGGAGCTGGGAGGGGCAAGGATAAGGGACGAAGACCGGGGTAACATGTCGGATGCGATCATACCAGCACTAAAGCACCGGATCCCATCAAAACTCCGAAGTTAAGCGTGCTTGGGCGAGAGTAGTACTAGGATGGGTGACCTCCTGGGAAGTCCTCGTGCTGCATTCCCTTTTTAATTTTTTTCGCGCCGCTTGCAAAACAAAACGCACGTGTAAGTAATATATTTACCGTGTTTTATTATTTTGCACGAGTGCGGTAAGTCATAGCTGGGTGCTCACGATTCACGGGTCCAGCGTCGGCGTTGTGGCGCGGCAAGCGTGCACTGGTGCGGTTGAGAGGGAGGGGTGGAAACCGCGTTAAACTCGTCTCCGTAGTTGAGAGGGAGCGGCCAAAGCAATGTGCAATCGTCTTTGTAGTGGAGCTGGGAGGGGCAAGGATAAGGGACGAAGACCGGGGTAACATGTCGGATGCGATCATACCAGCACTAAAGCACCGGATCCCATCAGAACTCCGAAGTTAAGCGTGCTTGTGCGAGAGTAGTACTAGGATGGGTGACCTCCTGGGAAGTCTTCGTGTTGCATTCCCTTTTTAATTTTTTTCGCGCCGCTTGCAAAACAAAACGCACGTGTAAGTAATATATTTACCGTGTTTTATTATTTTGCACGAGTGCGGTAAGTCATAGCTGGGTGCTCACGATTCACGGGTCCAGCGTCGGCGTTGTGGCGCGGCAAGCGTGCACTGGTGCGGTTGAGAGGGTGCTCACGATTCACGGGTCCAGCGTCGGCGTTGTGGCGCGGCAAGCGTGCACTGGTGCGGTTGAGAGGGAGGGGTGGAAACCGCGTTAAACTCGTCTCCGTAGTTGAGAGGGAGCGGCCAAAGCAATGTGCAATCGTCTTTGTAGTGGAGCTGGGAGGGGCAAGGATAAGGGACGAAGACCGGGGTAACATGTCGGATGCGATCATACCAGCACTAAAGCACCGGATCCCATCAGAACTCCGAAGTTAAGCGTGCTTGGGCGAGAGTAGTACTAGTATGGGTGACCTCCTGGGAAGTCCTCGTGTTGCATTCCCTTTTTAATTTTTTTCGCGCCGCTTGCAAAACAAAATGCACGTGTAAGTAATATATTTACCGTGTTTTATTATTTTGCACGAGTGCGGTAAGTCATAGCTGGGTGCTCACGATTCACGGGTCCAGCGTCGGCGTTGTGGCGCGGCAAGCGTGCACTGGTGCGGTTGAGAGGGAGGGGTGGAAACCGCGTTAAACTCGTCTCCGTAGTTGAGAGGGAGCGGCCAAAGCAATGTGCAATCGTCTTTGTAGTGGAGCTGGGAGGGGCAAGGATAAGGGACGAAGACCGGGGTAACATGTCGGATGCGATCATACCAGCACTAAAGCACCGGATTCCATCAGAACTCCGAAGTTAAGCGTGCTTGGGCGAGAGTAGTACTAGGATGGGTGACCTCCTGGGAAGTCCTCGTGTTGCATTCCCTTTTTAATTTTTTTCGCGCCGCTTGCAAAACAAAACGCACGTGTAAGTAATATATTTACCGTGTTTTATTATTTTGCACGAGTGCGGTAAGTCATAGCTGGGTGCTCACGATTCACGGGTCCAGCGTAGGCGTTGTGGCGCGGCAAGCGTGCACTGGTGCGGTTGAGAGGGAGGGGTGGAAACCGCGTTAAACTCGTCTCCGTAGTTGAGAGGGAGCAGCCAAAGCAATGTACAATCGTCTTTGTAGTGGAGCTGGGAGGGGCAACGATAAGGGACGAAGACCGGGGTAACATGTCGGATGCGATCATACCAGCACTAAAGCACCGGAGCCCATCAGAACTCCGAAGTTAAGCGTGCTTGGGCGAGAGTAGTACTACGATGGGTGACCTCCTGGGAAGTCCTCGTGTTGCATTCCCTTTTTAATTTTTTTCGCGCCGCTTGCAAAACAAAACGCACGTGTAAGTAATATATTTACCGTGTTTTATTATTTTGCACGAGTGCGGTAAGTCATAGCTGGGTGCTCACGATTCACGGGTCCAGCATCGGCGTTGTGGCGCGGCAAGCGTGCACTGGTCCGGTTGAGAGGGAGGGGTGGAAACCGCGTTAAACTCGTCTCCGTAGTTGAGAGGGAGCGGCCAAAGCAATGTACAATCGTCTTTGTGGTGGAGCTGGGAGGGGCAAGGATAAGGGACGAAGACCGGGGTAACATGTCGGATGCGATCATACCAGCACTAAAGCACCGGATCCCATCAGAACTCTGAAGTTAAGCGTGCTTGGGCGAGAGTAGTACTAGGATGGGTGACCTCCTGGGAAGTCCTCGTGTTGCATTCCCTTTTTAATTTTTTTCGCGCCGCTTGCAAAACAAAGGCACGTGTAAGTAATATATTTACCGTGTTTTATTATTTTGCACGAGTGCGGTAAGTCATAGCTGGGTGCTCACGATTCACGGGTCCAGCGTCGGCGTTGTGGCGCGGCAAGCGTGCACTGGTGCGGTTGAGAGGGAGGGGTGGAAACCGCGTTAAACTCGTCTCCGTAGTTGAGAGGGAGCGGCCAAAGCAATGTACAATCGTCTTTGTAGTGGAGCTGGGAGGGGCAAGGATAAGGGACGAAGACCGGGGTAACATGTCGTATGCGATCATACCAGCACTAAAGCACCGGATCCCATCAGAACTTCGAAGTTAAGCGTGCTTGGGCGAGAGTAGTACTAGGATGGGTGACCTCCTGGGAAGTCCTCGTGTTGCATTCCCTTTTTAATTTTTTCGCGCCGCTTGCAAAACAAAACGCACGTGTAAGTAAT
>NW_025228374.1:0-17338 GCF_018294505.1 Triticum aestivum | reverse complement strand
GTGGAGCTGGGAGGGGCAAGGATAAGGGACGAAGACCGGGGTAACATGTTGGATGCGATCATACCAGCACTAAAGCACCGGATCCCATCAGAACTCCGAAGTTAAGCGTGCTTGGGCGAGAGTAGTACTAGGATGGGTGACCTCCTGGGAAGTCCTCGTGTTGCATTCCCTTTTTAATTTTTTTCGCGCCGCTTGCAAAACAAAACGCACGTGTAAGTAATATATTTACCGTGTTTTATTATTTTGCACGAGTGGGGTAAGTCATAGCTGGGCGCTCACGATTCACGGGTCCAGCGTCGGCGTTGTGGCGCGGCAAGCGTGCACTGGTGCGGTTGAGAGGGAGGGGTGGAAACCGCGTTAAACTCGTCTCCGTAGTTGAGAGGGAGCGGCCAAAGCAATGTACAATCGTCTTTGTGGTGGAGCTGGGAGGGGCAAGGATAAGGGACGAAGACCGGGGTAACATGTCGGATGCGATCATACCAGCACTAAAGCACCGAATCCCATCAGAACTCCGAAGTTAAGCGTGCTTGGGCGAGAGTAGTACTAGGATGGGTGACCTCCTGGGAAGTCCTCGTGTTGCATTCCCTTTTTAATTTTTTTCGCGCCGCTTGCAAAACAAAACGCACGTGTAAGTAATATATTTACCGTGTTTTATTATTTTGCACGAGTGCGGTAAGTCATAGCTGGGCGCTCACGATTCACGGGTCCAGCGTCGGCGTTGTGGCGCGGCAAGCGTGCACTGGTGCGGTTGAGAGGGAGGGGTGGAAACCGCGTTAAACTCGTCTCCGTAGTTGAGAGGGAGCGGCCAAAGCAATGTACAATCGTCTTTGTAGTGGAGCTGGGAGGGGCAAGGATAAGGGACGAAGACCGGGGTAACATGTCGTATGCGATCATACCAGCACTAAAGCACCGGATCCCATCAGAACTCCGAAGTTAAGCGTGCTTGGGCGAGAGTAGTACTAGGATGGGTGACCTCCTGGGAAGTCCTCGTGTTGCATTCCCTTTTTAATTTTTTCGCGCCGCTTGCAAAACAAAACGCACGTGTAAGTAATATATTTACCGTGTTTTATTATTTTGCACGAGTGCGGTAAGTCATAGCTGGGAGCTCACGATTCACGGGTCCAGCGTCGGCGTTGTGGCGCGGCAAGCGTGCACTGGTGCGGTTGAGAGGGAGGGGTGGAAACCGCGTTAAACTCGTCTCCGTAGTTGAGAGGGAGCGGCCAAAGCAATGTACAATCGTCTTTGTAGTGGAGCTGGGAGGGGCAAGGATAAGGGACGAAGACCGGGGTAACATGTCGGATGCGATCATACCAGCACTAAAGCACCGGATCCCATCAGAACTCCGAAGTTAAGCGTGCTTGGGCGAGAGTAGTACTAGGATGGGTGACCTCCTGGGAAGTCCTTGTGTTGCATTCCCTTTTTAATTTTTTTCGCGCCGCTTGCAAAACAAAACGCACGTGTAAGTAATATATTTACCGTGTTTTATTATTTTGCACGAGTGCGGTAAGTCATAGCTGGGTGCTCACGATTCACGGGTCCAGCGTCGGCGTTGTGGCGCGGCAAGCGTGCACTGGTGCGGTTGAGAGGGAGGGGTGGAAACCGCGTTAAACTCGTCTCCGTAGTTGAGAGGGAGCGGCCAAAGCAATGTGCAATCGTCTTTGTAGTGGAGCTGGGAGGGGCAAGGATAAGGGACGAAGACCGGGGTAACATGTCGGATGCGATCATACCAGCACTAAAGCACCGAATCCCATCAGAACTCCGAAGTTAAGCGTGCTTGGGCGAGAGTAGTACTAGGATGGGTGACCTCCTGGGAAGTCCTCGTGTTGCATTCCCTTTTTAATTTTTTTCGCGCCGCTTGCAAAACAAAACGCACGTGTAAGTAATATATTTACCGTGTTTTATTTTTTTGCACGAGTGCGGTAAGTCATAGCTGGGTGCTCACGATTCACGGGTCCAGCGTCGGCGTTGTGGCGCGGCAAGCGTGCACTGGTGCGGTTGAGAGGGAGGGGTGGAAACCGCGTTAAACTCGTCTCCGTAGTTGAGAGGGAGCGGCCAAAGCAATGTGCAATCGTCTTTGTAGTGGAGCTGGGAGGGGCAAGGATAAGGGACGAAGACCGGGGTAACATGTCGGATGCGATCATACCAGCACTAAAGCACCGGATCCCATCAGAACTCCGAAGTTAAGCGTGCTTGGGCGAGAGTAGTACTAGGATGGGTGACCTCCTGGGAAGTCCTCGTGTTGCATTCCCTTTTTAATTTTTTTCGCGCCGCTTGCAAAAGAAAACGCACGTGTAAGTAATATATTTACCGTGTTTTATTATTTTGCACGAGTGCGGTAAGTCATAGCTGGGTGCTCACGATTCACGGGTCCAGCGTCGGCGTTGTGGCGCGGCAAGCGTGCACTGGTGCGGTTGAGAGGGAGGGGTGGAAACCGCGTTAAACTCGTCTCCGTAGTTGAGAGGGAGCGGCCAAAGCAATGTGCAATCGTCTTTGTAGTGGAGCTGGGAGGGGCAAGGATAAGGGACGAAGACCGGGGTAACATGTCGGATGCGATCATACCAGCACTAAAGCACCGGATCCCATCAGAACTCCGAAGTTAAGCGTGCTTGGGCGAGAGTAGTACTAGTATGGGTGACCTCCTGGGAAGTCCTCGTGTTGCATTCCCTTTTTAATTTTTTTCGCGCCGCTTGCAAAACAAAATGCACGTGTAAGTAATATATTTACCGTGTTTTATTATTTTGCACGAGTGCGGTAAGTCATAGCTGGGTGCTCACGATTCACGGGTCCAGCGTCGGCGTTGTGGCGCGGCAAGCGTGCACTGGTGCGGTTGAGAGGGAGGGGTGGAAACCGCGTTAAACTCGTCTCCGTAGTTGAGAGGGAGCGGCCAAAGCAATGTGCAATCGTCTTTGTAGTGGAGCTGGGAGGGGCAAGGATAAGGGACGAAGACCGGGGTAACATGTCGGATGCGATCATACCAGCACTAAAGCACCGGATCCCATCAGAAATCCGAAGTTAAGCGTGCTTGGGCGAGAGTAGTACTAGGATGGGTGACCTCCTGGGAAGTCCTCGTGTTGCATTCCCTTTTTAATTTTTTTCGCGCCGCTTGCAAAACAAAACGCACGTGTAAGTAATATATTTACCGTGTTTTATTATTTTGCACGAGTGCGGTAAGTCATAGCTGGGTGCTCACGATTCACGGGTCCAGCGTCGGCGTTGTGGCGCGGCAAGCGTGCACTGGTGCGGTTGAGAGGGAGGGGTGGAAACCGCGTTAAACTCGTCTCCGTAGTTGAGAGGGAGCGGCCAAAGCAATGTACAATCGTCTTTGTAGTTGAGCTGGGAGGGGCAAGGATAAGGGACGAAGACCGGGGTAACATGTTGGATGCGATCATACCAGCACTAAAGCACCGGATCCCATCAGAACTCCGAAGTTAAGCGTGCTTGGGCGAGAGTAGTACTAGGATGGGTGACCTCCTGGGAAGTCCTCGTGTTGCATTCCCTTTTTAATTTTTTTCGCGCCGCTTGCAAAACAAAACGCACGTGTAAGTAATATATTTACCGTGTTTTATTATTTTGCACGAGTGGGGTAAGTCATAGCTGGGCGCTCACGATTCACGGGTCCAGCGTCGGTGTTGTGGCGCGGCAAGCGTGCACTGGTGCGGTTGAGAGGGAGGGGTGGAAACCGCGTTAAACTCGTCTCCGTAGTTGAGAGGGAGCGGCCAAAGCAATGTACAATCGTCTTTGTGGTGGAGCTGGGAGGGGCAAGGATAAGGGACGAAGACCGGGGTAACATGTTGGATGCGATCATACCAGCACTAAAGCACCGGATCCCATCAGAACTCCGAAGTTAAGCGTGCTTGGGCGAGAGTAGTACTAGGATGGGTGACCTCCTGGGAAGTCCTCGTGTTGCATTCCCTTTTTAATTTTTTTCGCGCCGCTTGCAAAACAAAACGCACGTGTAAGTAATATATTTACCGTGTTTTATTATTTTGCACGAGTGCGATAAGTCATAGCTGGGTGCTCACGATTCACGGGCCCAGCGTCGGCGTTGTGGCGCGGCAAGCGTGCACTGGTGCGGTTGAGAGGGAGGGGTGGAAACCGCGTTAAACTCGTCTCCGTAGTTGAGAGGGAGCGGCCAAAGCAATGTGCAATCGTCTTTGTAGTGGAGCTGGGAGGGGCAAGGATAAGGGACGAAGACCGGGGTAACATGTCGGATGCGATCATACCAGCACTAAAGCACCGGATCCCATCAGAACTCCGAAGTTAAGCGTGCTTGGGCGAGAGTAGTACTAGGATGGGTGACCTCCTGGGAAGTCCTCGTGTTGCATTCCCTTTTTAATTTTTTTCGCGCCGCTTGCAAAACAAAACGCACGTGTAAGTAATATATTTACCGTGTTTTATTATTTTACACGAGTGCGGTAAGTCATAGCTGGGTGCTCACGATTCACGGGTCCAGCGTCGGCGTTGTGGCGCGGCAAGCGTGCACTGGTGCGGTTGAGAGGGAGGGGTGGAAACCGCGTTAAACTCGTCTCCGTAGTTGAGAGGGAGCGGCCAAAGCAATGTGCAATCGTCTTTGTAGTGGAGCTGGGAGGGGCAAGGATAAGGGACGAAGACCGGGGTAACATGTCGGATGCGATCATACCAGCACTAAAGCACCGGATCCCATCAGAACTCCGAAGTTAAGCGTGCTTGGGCGAGAGTAGTACTAGGATGGGTGACCTCCTGGGAAGTCCTCGTGTTGCATTCCCTTTTTAATTTTTGTCGCGCCGCTTGCAAAACAAAACGCACGTGTAAGTAATATATTTACCGTGTTTTATTATTTTGCACGAGTGCGGTAAGTCATAGCTGGGTGCTCACGATTCACGGGTCCAGCGTCGGCGTTGTGGCGCGGCAAGCGTGCACTGGTGCGGTTGAGAGGGAGGGGTGGAAACCGCGTTAAACTCGTCTCCGTAGTTGAGAGGGAGCGGCCAAAGCAATGTGCAATCGTCTTTGTAGTGGAGCTGGAAGGGGCAAGGATAAGGGACGAAGACCGGGGTAACATGTCGGATGCGATCATACCAGCACTAAAGCACCGGATCCCATCAGAACTCCGAAGTTAAGCGTGCTTGGGCGAGAGTAGTACTAGGATGGGTGACCTCCTGGGAAGTCCTCGTGTTGCATTCCCTTTTTAATTTTTTTCGCGCCGCTTGCAAAACAAAACGCACGTGTAAGTAATATATTTACCGTGTTTTATTATTTTGCACGAGTGCGGTAAGTCATAGCTGGGTGCTCACGATTCACGGGTCCAGCGTCGGTGTTGTGGCGCGGCAAGCATGCACTGGTGCGGTTGAGAGGGAGGGGTGGAAACCGCGTTAAACTCGTCTCCGTAGTTGAGAGGGAGCGGCCAAAGCAATGTACAATCGTCTTTGTAGTGGAGCTGGGAGGGGCAAGGATAAGGGACGAAGACCGGCGTAACATGTCGGATGCGATCATACCAGCACTAAAGCACCGGATCCCATCAGAACTCCGAAGTTAAGCGTGCTTGGGCGAGAGTAGTACTAGGATGGGTGACCTCCTGGGAAGTCTTCGTGTTGCATTCCCTTTTTAATTTTTTTCGCGCCGCTTGCAAAACAAAACGCACGTGTAAGTAATATATTTACCGTGTTTTATTATTTTACACGAGTGCGGTAAGTCATAGCTGGGTGCTCACGATTCACGGGTCCAGCGTCGGCGTTGTGGCGCGGCAAGCGTGCACTGGTGCGGTTGAGAGGGAGGGGTGGAAACCGAGTTAAACTCGTCTCCGTAGTTGAGAGGGAGCGACCAAAGCAATGTACAATCGTCTTTGTAGTGGAGTTGGGAGGGGCAAGGATAAGGGACGAAGACCGGCGTAACCAGCACTAAAGCACCGGATCCCATCAGAACTCCGAAGTTAAGCGTGCTTGGGCGAGAGTAGTACTAGGATGGGTGACCTCCTGGGAAGTCTTCGTGTTGCATTCCCTTTTTAATTTTTTTCGCGCCGCTTGCAAAACAAAACGCACGTGTAAGTAATATATTTACCGTGTTTTATTATTTTGCACGAGTGCGGTAAGTCATAGCTGGGTGCTCACGATTCACGGGTCCAGCGTCGGCGTTGTGGCGCGGCAAGCGTGCACTGGTGCGGTTGAGAGGGAGGGGTGGAAACCGCGTTAAACTCGTCTCCGTAGTTGAGAGGGAGCGGCCAAAGCAATGTACAATCGTCTTTGTAGTGGAGCTGGGAGGGGCAAGGATAAGGGACGAAGACCGGGGTAACATGTCGGATGCGATCATACCAGCACTAAAGCACCGGATCCCATCAGAACTCCGAAGTTAAGCGGGAAGTCCTCGTGTTGCATTCCCTTTTTAATTTTTTTCGCGCCGCTTGCAAAACAAAACGCACGTGTAAGTAATATATTTACCGTGTTTTATTATTTTGCACGAGTGCGGTAAGTCATAGCTGGGTGCTCACGATTCACGGGTCCAGCGTCGGTGTTGTGGTGCGGCAAGCGTGCACTGGTGCGGTTGAGAGGGAGGGGTGGAAACCGCGTTAAACTCGTCTCCGTTGTTGAGAGGGAGCGGCCAAAGCAATGTACAATCGTCTTTGTAGTGGAGCTGGGAGGGGCAAGGATAAGGGACGAAGACCGGGGTAACATGTTGGATGCGATCATACCAGCACTAAAGCATCGGATCCCATCAGAACTCCGAAGTTAAGCGTGCTTGGGCGAGAGTAGTACTAGGATGGGTGACCTCCTGGGAAGTCCTCGTGTTGCATTCCCTTTTTAATTTTTTTCGCGCCGCTTGCAAAACAAAACGCACGTGTAAGTAATATATTTACCGTGTTTTATTATTTTGCACGAGTGCGGTAAGTCATAGCTGGGTGCTCACGATTCACGGGTCCAGCGTCGGCGTTGTGGCGCGGCAAGCGTGCACTGGTGCGGTTGAGAGGGTGCTCACGATTCACGGGTCCAGCGTCGGCGTTGTGGCGCGGCAAGCGTGCACTGGTGCGGTTGAGAGGGAGGGGTGGAAACCGCGTTAAACTCGTCTCCGTAGTTGAGAGGGAGCGGCCAAAGCAATGTGCAATCGTCTTTGTAGTGGAGCTGGGAGGGGCAAGGATAAGGGACGAAGACCGGGGTAACATGTCGGATGCGATCATACCAGCACTAAAGCACCGGATCCCATCAGAACTCCGAAGTTAAGCGTGCTTGGGCGAGAGTAGTACTAGGATGGGTGACCTCCTGGGAAGTCCTCGTGTTGCATTCCCTTTTTAATTTTTGTCGCGCCGCTTGCAAAACAAAACGCACGTGTAAGTAATATATTTACCGTGTTTTATTATTTTGCACGAGTGCGGTAAGTCATAGCTGGGTGCTCACGATTCACGGGTCCAGCGTCGGCGTTGTGGCGCGGCAAGCGTGCACTGGTGCGGTTGAGAGGGAGGGGTGGAAACCGCGTTAAACTCGTCTCCGTAGTTGAGAGGGAGCGGCCAAAGCAATGTGCAATCGTCTTTGTAGTGGAGCTGGGAGGGGCAAGGATAAGGGACGAAGACCGGGGTAACATGTCGGATGCGATCATACCATCACTAAAGCACCGGATCCCATCAGAACTCCGAAGTTAAGCGTGCTTGGGCGAGAGTAGTACTAGGATGGGTGACCTCCTGGGAAGTCCTCGTGTTGCATTCCCTTTTTAATTTTTTTCGCGCCGCTTGCAAAACAAAACGCACGTGTAAGTAATATATTTACCGTGTTTTATTATTTTGCACGAGTGCGGTAAGTCATAGCTGGGTGCTCACGATTCACGGGTCCAGCGTCGGCGTTGTGGCGCGGCAAGCGTGCACTGGTGCGGTTGAGAGGGAGGGGTGGAAACCGCGTTAAACTCGTCTCCGTAGTTGAGAGGGAGCGGCCAAAGCAATGTGCAATCGTCTTTGTAGTGGAGCTGGGAGGGGCAAGGATAAGGGACGAAGACCGGGGTAACATGTCGGATGCGATCATACCAGCACTAAAGCACCGGATTCCATCAGAACTCCGAAGTTAAGCGTGCTTGGGCGAGAGTAGTACTAGGATGGGTGACCTCCTGGGAAGTCCTCGTGTTGCATTCCCTTTTTAATTTTTTTCGCGCCGCTTGCAAAACAAAACGCACGTGTAAGTAATATATTTACCGTGTTTTATTATTTTGCACGAGTGCGGTAAGTCATAGCTGGGTGCTCACGATTCACGGGTCCAGCGTCGGTGTTGTGGCGCGGCAAGCGTGCACTGGTGCGGTTGAGAGGGAGGGGTGGAAACCGCGTTAAACTCGTCTCCGTAGTTGAGAGGGAGCGGCCAAAGCAATGTACAATCGTCTTTGTAGTGGAGCTGGGAGGGGCAAGGATAAGGGACGAAGACCTGGGTAACATGTCGGATGCGATCATACCAGCACTAAAGCACCGGATCCCATCAGAACTCCGAAGTTAAGCGTGCTTGGGCGAGAGTAGTACTAGGATGGGTGACCTCCTGGGAAGTCCTCGTGTTGCATTCCCTTTTTAATTTTTTTCGCGCCGCTTGCAAAACAAAACGCACGTGTAAGTAATATATTTACCGTGTTTTATTATTTTGCACGAGTGCGGTAAGTCATAGCTGGGTGGTCACGATTCACGGGTCCAGCGTCGGTGTTGTGGCGCGGCAAGCGTGCACTGGTGCGGTTGAGAGGGAGGGGTGGAAACCGCGTTAAACTCGTCTCCGTAGTTGAGAGGGAGCGGCCAAAGCAATGTACAATCGTCTTTGTAGTGGAGCTGGGAGGGGCAAGGATAAGGGACGAAGACCTGGGTAACATGTCAGATGCGATCATACCAGCACTAAAGCACCGGATCCCATCAGAACTCCGAAGTTAAGCGTGCTTGGGCGAGAGTAGTACTAGGATGGGTGACCTCATGGGAAGTCCTCGTGTTGCATTCCCTTTTTAATTTTTTTCGCGCCGCTTGCAAAACAAAGCGCACGTGTAAGTAATATATTTACCGTGTTTTATTATTTTGCACGAGTGCGGTAAGTCATAGCTGGGTGCTCACGATTCACGGGTCCAGCGTCGGCGTTGTGGCGCGGCAAGCGTGCACTGGTGCGGTTGAGAGGGAGGGGTGGAAACCGCGTTAAACTCGTCTCCGTAGTTGAGAGGGAGCGGTCAAAGCAATGTACAATCGTCTTTGTGGTGGAGCTGGGAGGGGCAAGGATAAGGGACGAAGACCGGGGTAACATGTCGGATGCGATCATACCAGCACTAAAGCACCGGATCCCATCAGAACTCCGAAGTTAAGCGTGCTTGGGCGAGAGTAGTACTAGGATGGGTGACCTCCTGGGAAGTCCTCGTGTTGCATTCCCTTTTTAATTTTTTTCGCGCCGCTTGCAAAACAAAACGCACGTGTAAGTAATATATTTACCGTGTTTTATTATTTTGCACGATGGCGGTAAGTCATAGCTGGGCGCTCACGATTCACGGGTCCAGCGTCGGCGTTGTGGCGCGGCAAGCGTGCACTGGTGCGGTTGAGAGGGAGGGGTGGAAACCGCGTTAAACTCGTCTCCGTAGTTGAGAGGGAGCGGCCAAAGCAATGTACAATCGTCTTTGTGGTGGAGCTGGGAGGGGCAAGGATAAGGGACGAAGACCGGGGTAACATGTCGGATGCGATCATACCAGCACTAAATCACCGGATCCCATCAGAACTCCGAAGTTAAGCGTGCTTGGGCGAGAGTAGTACTAGGATGGGTGTCCTCCTGGGAAGTCCTCGTGTTGCATTCCCTTTTTAATCTTTTTCGCGCCGCTTGCAAAACAAAACGCACGTGTAAGTAATATATTTACCGTGTTTTATTATTTTGCACGAGTGCGGTAAGTCATAGCTGGGCGCTCACGATTCACGGGTCCAGCGTCGGCGTTGTGGCGCGGCAAGCGTGCACTGGTGCGGTTGAGAGGGAGGGGTAGAAACCGCGTTAAACTCGTCTCCGTAGTTGAGAGGGAGCGGCCAAAGCAATGTACAATCGTCTTTGTAGTGGAGCTGGGAGGGGCAAGGATAAGGGACGAAGACCGGGGTAACATGTCGGATGCGATCATACCAGCACTAAAGCACCGGATCCCATCAGAACTCCGAAGTTAAGCGTGCTTGGGCGAGAGTAGTACTAGGATGGGTGTCCTCCTGGGAAGTCCTCGTGTTGCATTCCCTTTTTAATTTTTTTCGCGCCGCTTGCAAAACAAAACGCACGTGTAAGTAATATATTTACCGTGTTTTATTATTTTGCACGAGTGCGGTAAGTCATAGCTGGGTGGTCACGATTCACGGGTCCAGCGTCGGTGTTGTGGCGCGGCAAGCGTGCACTGGTGCGGTTGAGAGGGAGGGGTGGAAACCGCGTTAAACTCGTCTCCGTAGTTGAGAGGGAGCGGCCAAAGCAATGTACAATCGTCTTTGTAGTGGAGCTGGGAGGGGCAAGGATAAGGGACGAAGACCTGGGTAACATGTCGGATGCGATCATACCAGCACTAAAGCACCGGATCCCATCAGAACTCCGAAGTTAAGCGTGCTTGGGCGAGAGTAGTACTAGGATGGGTGACCTCCTGGGAAGTCCTCGTGTTGCATTCCCTTTTTAATTTTTTTCGCGCCGCTTGCAAAACAAAACGCACGTGTAAGTAATATATTTACCGTGTTTTATTATTTTGCACGAGTGCGGTAAGTCATAGCTGGGTGCTCACGATTCACGGGTCCAGCGTCGGCGTTGTGGCGCGGCATGCGTGCACTGGTGCGGTTGAGAGGGAGGGGTGGAAACCGCGTTAAACTCGTCTCCGTAGTTGAGAGGGAGCGGTCAAAGCAATGTACAATCGTCTTTGTGGTGGAGCTGGGAGGGGCAAGGATAAGGGACGAAGACCGGGGTAACATGTCGGATGCGATCATACCAGCACTAAAGCACCGGATCCCATCAGAACTCCGAAGTTAAGCGTGCTTGGGCGAGAGTAGTACTAGGATGGGTGACCTCCTGGGAAGTCCTCGTGTTGCATTCCCTTTTTAATTTTTTTCGCGCCGCTTGCAAAACAAAACGCACGTGTAAGTAATATATTTACCGTGTTTTATTATTTTGCACGAGTGCGGTAAGTCATAGCTGGGCGCTCACGATTCACGGGTCCAGCGTCGGCGTTGTGGCGCGGCAAGCGTGCACTGGTGCGGTTGAGAGGGAGGGGTGGAAACCGCGTTAAACTCGTCTCCGTAGTTGAGAGGGAGCGGCCAAAGCAATGTACAATCGTCTTTGTGGTGGAGCTGGGAGGGGCAAGGATAAGGGACGAAGACCGGGGTAACATGTCGGATGCGATCATACCAGCACTAAATCACCGGATCCCATCAGAACTCCGAAGTTAAGCGTGCTTGGGCGAGAGTAGTACTAGGATGGGTGTCCTCCTGGGAAGTCCTCGTGTTGCATTCCCTTTTTAATTTTTTTCGCGCCGCTTGCAAAACAAAACGCACGTGTAAGTAATATATTTACCGTGTTTTATTATTTTGCACGAGTGCGGTAAGTCATAGCTGGGCACTCACGATTCACGGGTCCAGCGTCGGCGTTGTGGCGCGGCAAGCGTGCACTGGTGCGGTTGAGAGGGAGGGGTGGAAACCGCGTTAAACTCGTCTCCGTAGTTGAGAGGGAGCGGCCAAAGCAATGTACAATCGTCTTTGTAGTGGAGCTGGGAGGGGCAAGGATAAGGGACGAAGACCGGGGTAACATGTCGGATGCGATCATACCAGCACTAAAGCACCGGATCCCATCAGAACTCCGAAGTTAAGCGTGCTTGGGCGAGAGTAGTACTAGGATGGGTGTCCTCCTGGGAAGTCCTCGTGTTGCATTCCCTTTTTAATTTTTTCCGCGCCGCTTGCAAAACAAAACGAACGTGTAAGTAATATATTTACCGTGTTTTATTATTTTGCACGAGTGCGGTAAGTCATAGCTGGGTGGTCACGATTCACGGGTCCAGCGTCGGTGTTGTGGCGCGGCAAGCGTGCACTGGTGCGGTTGAGAGGGAGGGGTGGAAACCGCGTTAAACTCGTCTCCGTAGTTGAGAGGGAGCGGCCAAAGCAATGTACAATCGTCTTTGTAGTGGAGCTGGGAGGGGCAAGGATAAGGGACGAAGACCTGGGTAACATGTCAGATGCGATCATACCAGCACTAAAGCACCGGATCCCATCAGAACTCCGAAGTTAAGCGTGCTTGGGCGAGAGTAGTACTA
Source organism: Triticum aestivum (assembly GCF_018294505.1). Lineage (NCBI taxonomy): Eukaryota > Viridiplantae > Streptophyta > Magnoliopsida > Poales > Poaceae > Triticum > Triticum aestivum. Next base: position 5,134 of record NW_025228374.1, on the reverse strand, counting down.
GGATGGGTGACCTCCTGGGAAGTCCTCGTGTTGCATTCCCTTTTTAATTTTTTTCGCGCCGCTTGCAAAACAAAACGCACGTGTAAGTAATATATTTACCGTGTTTTATTATTTTGCACGAGTGCGGTAAGTCATAGCTGGTGCTCACGATTCACGGGTCCAGCGTCGGCGTTGTGGCGCGGCAAGCGTGCACTGGTGCGGTTGAGAGGGAGGGGTGGAAACCGCGTTAAACTCGTCTCCGTAGTTGAGAGGGAGCGGCCAAAGCAATGTACAATCGTCTTTGTAGTGGAGCTGGGAGGGGCAAGGATAAGGGACGAGGACCGGGGTAACATGTTGGATGCGATCATACCAGCACTAAAGCACCGGATCCCTTCAGAACTCCGAAGTTAAGCGTGCTTGGGCGAGAGTAGTACTAGGATGGGTGACCTCCTGGGAAGTCCTCGTGTTGCATTCCCTTTTTAATTTTTTTCGCGCCGCTTGCAAAACAAAACGCACGTGTAAGTAATATATTTACCGTGTTTTATTATTTTGCACGAGTGCGGTAAGTCATAGCTGGATGCTCACGATTCACGGGTCCAGCGTCGGCGTTGTGGCGCGGCAAGCGTGCACTGGTGCGGTTGAGAGGGAGGGGTGGAAACCGCGTTAAACTCGTCTCCGTAGTTGAGAGGGAGCGGCCAAAGCAATGTACAATCGTCTTTGTAGTGGAGCTGGGAGGGGCAAGGATAAGGGACGAAGACCGGGTAACATGTCGGATGCGATCATACCAGCACTAAAGCACCGGATCCCATCAGAACTCCGAAGTTAAGCATGCTTGGGCGAGAGTAGTACTAGGATGGGTGACCTCATGGGAAGTCCTCGTGTTGCATTCCCTTTTTAATTTTTTTCGCGCCGCTTGCAAAACAAAACGCACGTGTAAGTAATATATTTACCGTGTTTTATTATTTTGCACGAGTGCGGTAAGTCATAGCTGGGTGCTCACGATTCACGGGTCCAGCGTCGGCGTTGTGGCGCGGCATGCGTGCACTGGTGCGGTTGAGAGGGAGGGGTGGAAACCGCGTTAAACTCGTCTCCGTAGTTGAGAGGGAGCGGTCAAAGCAATGTACAATCGTCTTTGTGGTGGAGCTGGGAGGGGCAAGGATAAGGGACGAAGACCGGGGTAACATGTCGGATGCGATCATACCAGCACTAAAGCACCGGATCCCATCAGAACTCCGAAGTTAAGCGTGCTTGGGCGAGAGTAGTACTAGGATGGGTGACCTCCTGGGAAGTCCTCGTGTTGCATTCCCTTTTTAATTTTTTTCGCGCCGCTTGCAAAACAAAACGCACGTGTAAGTAATATATTTACCGTGTTTTATTATTTTGCACGAGTGCGGTAAGTCATAGCTGGGTGCTCACGATTCACGGGTCCAGCGTCGGCGTTTTGGCGCGGCAAGCGTGCACTGGTGCGGTTGAGAGGGAGGGGTGGAAACCGCGTTAAACTCGTCTCCGTAGTTGAGAGGGAGCGGCCAAAGCAATGTGCAATCGTCTTTGTAGTGGAGCTGGGAGGGGCAAGGATAAGGGACGAAGACCGGGGTAACATGTCGGATGCGATCATACCAGCACTAAAGCACCGGATCCCATCAGAACTCCGAAGTTAAGCGTGCTTGGGCGAGAGTAGTACTAGGATGGGTGACCTCCTAGGAAGTCCTCGTGTTGCATTCCCTTTTTAATTTTTTTCGCGCCGCTTGCAAAACAAAACGCACGTGTAAGTAATATATTTACCGTGTTTTATTATTTTGCACGAGTGCGGTAAGTCATAGCTGGGTGCTCACGATTCACGGGTCCAGCGTCGGCGTTGTGGCGCGGCAAGCGTGCACTGGTGCGGTTGAGAGGGAGGGGTGGAAACCGCGTTAAACTCGTCTCCGTAGTTGAGAGGGAGCGGCCAAAGCAATGTGCAATCGTCTTTGTAGTGGAGCTGGGAGGGGCAAGGATAAGGGACGAAGACCGGGGTAACATGTCGGATGCGATCATACCATCACTAAAGCACCGGATCCCATCAGAACTCCGAAGTTAAGCGTGCTTGGGCGAGAGTAGTACTAGGATGGGTGACCTCCTGGGAAGTCCTCGTGTTGCATTCCCTTTTTAATTTTTTTCGCGCCGCTTGCAAAACAAAACGCACGTGTAAGTAATATATTTACCGTGTTTTATTATTTTGCACGAGTGCGGTAAGTCATAGCTGGGTGCTCACGATTCACGGGTCCAGCGTCGGCGTTGTGGCGCGGCAAGCGTGCACTGGTGCGGTTGAGAGGGAGGGGTGGAAACCGCGTTAAACTCGTCTCCGTAGTTGAGAGGGAGCGGCCAAAGCAATGTGCAATCGTCTTTGTAGTGGAGCTGGGAGGGGCAAGGATAAGGGACGAAGACCGGGGTAACATGTCGGATGCGATCATACCAGCACTAAAGCACCGAATCCCATCAGAACTCCGAAGTTAAGCGTGCTTGGGCGAGAGTAGTACTAGGATGGGTGACCTCCTGGGAAGTCCTCGTGTTGCATTCCCTTTTTAATTTTTTTCGCGCCGCTTGCAAAACAAAACGCACGTGTAAGTAATATATTTACCGTGTTTTATTATTTTGCACGAGTGCGGTAAGTCATAGCTGGGCGCTCACGATTCACGGGTCCAGCGTCGGCGTTGTGGCGCGGCAAGCGTGCACTGGTGCGGTTGAGAGGGAGGGGTGGAAACCGCGTTAAACTCGTCTCCGTAGTTGAGAGGGAGCGGCCAAAGCAATGTACAATCGTCTTTGTGGTGGAGCTGGGAGGGGCAAGGATAAGGGACGAAGACCGGGGTAACATATCGGATGCGATCATACCAGCACTAAAGCACCGGATCCCATCAGAACTCCGAAGTTAAGCGTGCTTGGGCGAGAGTAGTACTAGGATGGGTGACCTCTTGGGAAGTCCTCGTGTTGCATTCCCTTTTTAATTTTTTTCGCGCCGCTTGCAAAACAAAACGCACGTGTAAGTAATATATTTACCGTGTTTTATTATTTTGCACGAGTGCGGTAAGTCATAGCTGGATGCTCACGATTCACGGGTCCAGCGTCGGCGTTGTGGCGCGGCAAGCGTGCACTGGTGCGGTTGAGAGGGAGGGGTGGAAACTGCGTTAAACTCGTCTCCGTAGTTGAGAGGGAGCGGCCAAAGCAATGTACAATCGTCTTTGTAGTGGAGCTGGGAGGGGCAAGGATAAGGGACGAAGACCGGGGTAACATGTCGGATGCGATCATACCAGCACTAAAGCACCGGATCCCATCAGAACTCCGAAGTTAAGCATGCTTGGGCGAGAGTAGTAATAGGATGGGTGACCTCATGGGAAGTCCTCGTGTTGCATTCCCTTTTTAATTTTTTTTGCGCCGCTTGCAAAACAAAACGCACGTGTAAGTAATATATTTACCGTGTTTTATTATTTTGCACGAGTGCGGTAAGTCATAGCTGGGTGCTCACGATTCACGGGTCCAGCGTCGGCGTTGTGGCGCGGCAAGCGTGCACTGGTGCGGTTGAGAGGGAGGGGTGGAAACCGCGTTAAACTCGTCTCCGTAGTTGAGAGGGAGCGGTCAAAGCAATGTACAATCGTCTTTGTGGTGGAGCTGGGAGGGGCAAGGATAAGGGACGAAGACCGGGGTAACATGTCGGATGCGATCATACCAGCACTAAAGCACCTGATCCCATCAGAACTCCGAAGTTAAGCGTGCTTGGGCGAGAGTAGTACTAGGATGGGTGACCTCCTGGGAAGTCCTCGTGTTGCATTCCCTTTTTAATTTTTTTCGCGCCGCTTGCAAAACAAAACGCACGTGTAAGTAATATATTTACCGTGTTTTATTATGTTGCACGAGTGCGGTAAGTCATAGCTGGGCGCTCACGATTCACGGGTCCAGCGTCGGCGTTGTGGCGCGGCAAGCGTGCACTGGTGCGGTTGAGAGGGAGGGGTGGAAACCGCGTTAAACTCGTCTCCGTAGTTGAGAGGGAGCGGCCAAAGCAATGTACAATCGTCTTTGTGGTAGAGCTGGGAGGGGCAAGGATAAGGGACGAAGACCGGGGTAACATGTCGGATGCGATCATACCAGCACTAAATCACCGGATCCCATCAGAAGTCCGAAGTTAAGCGTGCTTGGGCGAGAGTAGTACTAGGATGGGTGTCCTCCTGGGAAGTCCTCGTGTTGCATTCCCTTTTTAATTTTTTTCGCGCCGCTTGCAAAACAAAACGCACGTGTAAGTAATATATTTACCGTGTTTTATTATTTTGCACGAGTGCGGTAAGTCATAGCTGGGCGCTCACGATTCACGGGTCCAGCGTCGGCGTTGTGGCGCGGCAAGCGTGCACTAGTGCGGTTGAGAGGGAGGGGTGGAAACCGCGTTAAACTCGTCTCCGTAGTTGAGAGGGAGCGGCCAAAGCAATGTACAATCGTCTTTGTAGTGGAGCTGGGAGGGGCAAGGATAAGGGACGAAGACCGGGGTAACATGTCGGATGCGATCATACCAGCACTAAAGCATCGGATCCCATCAGAACTCCGAAGTTAAGCGTGCTTGGGCGAGAGTAGTACTAGGATGGGTGTCCTCCTGGGAAGTCCTCGTGTTGCATTCCCTTTTTAATTTTTTTCGCGCCGCTTGCAAAACAAAACGAACGTGTAAGTAATATATTTACCGTGTTTTATTATTTTGCACGAGTGCGGTAAGTCATAGCTGGGTGGTCACGATTCACGGGTCCAGCGTCGGTGTTGTGGCGCGGCAAGCGTGCACTGGTGCGGTTGAGAGGGAGGGGTGGAAACCGCGTTAAACTCGTCTCCGTAGTTGAGAGGGAGCGGCCAAAGCAATGTACAATCGTCTTTGTAGTGGAGCTGGGAGGGGCAAGGATAAGGGACGAAGACCTGGGTAACATGTCGGATGCGATCATACCAGCACTAAAGCATCGGATCCCATCAGAACTCCGAAGTTAAGCGTGCTTGGGCGAGAGTAGTACTAGGATGGGTGACCTCCTGGGAAGTCCTCGTGTTGCATTCCCTTTTTAATTTTTTTCGCGCCGCTTGCAAAACAAAACGCACGTGTAAGTAATATATTTACCGTGTTTTATTATTTTGCACGAGTGCGGTAAGTCATAGCTGGGTG
>NW_025228373.1:67354-67903 GCF_018294505.1 Triticum aestivum | reverse complement strand
ATGGACTACTACTCACCGTTTTGGGCTCACAAACTGATTTCTATGCTTGTTTAACTCCAAGGTGCGTTTATGTGTCGGTCATCAGCACTGACAGTTTTGGCCGATTCTGGCCCGTTCCGTGGACTATTACTCACTGTTTTGGGGTCTCGGAGTGACTTCCACAATTAACGAACCCTGGGGTGCGTTTACATGTCGGTCATCAACACTCACAGTTTTGGCCGATTCTGGCCCATTTCATGGACTATTACTCACTGTTTTGGGATCTCGCAGTGACTTCCATGATTAACGAACCCTGGGGTGCGTTTGAATGCCGGTCATCAACACTCGCAGTTTTTGTCGATTCTGACCCGTTTCATGGACTATTACTCACCGTTTTGTGGTCACAAAGTGATTGGCATGCTTGTTGAACTCCAAGGTGCGCTTACGTGTCGGTCATCAACACTCATAGTTTTGGCCGATTCTGGCCCGTTTCATGGGCTATTACTCACTCTTTCAGGGTCCCGGAGTAATTTCCGTGATTAACGAACCCTAGGGTGCGTTTACGTGTCG
>NW_025228373.1:66457-67308 GCF_018294505.1 Triticum aestivum | reverse complement strand
TTGGCCGATTCTGGCCCGTTTCATGGACTATTACTCACTGTTTTGGGGTCTCGCAGTGACTTCCATGATTAACGAACCCTGGGGTGCGTTTACGTGTCGGTCATCAACACTCACAGTTTTGGCCGATTCTGGCCCGTTTCATGGACTACTCACTGTTTTGGGGTCCCGGAGTGATTTCCATGATTAATGAACCCTGGGGTGCGTTTGAATGCCGGTCATCAACACTCGCAGTTTTTGTCGATTCTGACCCGTTTCATGGACTATTACTCACCGTTTTGGGGTCCCGAAGTAATTTCCATGCTTGTTGAAAAACAAGGTTCGCTTAAGTGTTGGTCATCGACACTGACAGTTTTGGCCGATTCTGGCCCGTTTCGTGGACTATTACTAACTGTTTTGGGGTCCCGGAGTGACTTCCACGATTAACGAACCCCGGGGTGCATTTACGTGTCGGTGATCAACACTCGCGCTTTTTGTCGATTCTGACCCGTTTCATGGTCTATTACTCATCGTTTTGGGGTCCCGAAGTGATTTCCATGCTTGTTGAACAACAAGGTGCGCTTACGTGTAGGTCATCAACATTGACAGTTTTGGCCGATTCTGGCCCGTTTCGTGGACTATCACTCACTATTTGGGGGTCTCGCAGTGACTTCCACGATTAACGAACCCTGGGGTGCGTTTACGTGTCGGTCATCAACACTTGCGATTTTTGTCGATTCTGACCCGTTTCGTGGAATATTACTCACCGTTTTGGGATCCCGAAGTGATTTCCATGCTTGTTGAACAACAAGGCGCGCTTACGTGTCGGTCATCAACACTCGCAGTTTTTGTCGATTCTGGCCCGTTTCGTGGAC
>NW_025228373.1:65434-66447 GCF_018294505.1 Triticum aestivum | reverse complement strand
TGTTGGTCATCGACACTGACAGTTTTGGCCGATTCTGGCCCGTTTCGTGGACTATTACTAACTGTTTTGGGGTCCCGGAGTGACTTCCACGATTAACGAACCCCGGGGTGCATTTACGTGTCGGTGATCAACACTCGCGCTTTTTGTCGATTCTGACCCGTTTCATGGTCTATTACTCATCGTTTTGGGGTCCCGAAGTGATTTCCATGCTTGTTGAACAACAAGGTGCGCTTACGTGTAGGTCATCAACATTGACAGTTTTGGCCGATTCTGGCCCGTTTCGTGGACTATCACTCACTATTTGGGGGTCTCGCAGTGACTTCCACGATTAATGAACCCTGGGGTGCGTTTACGTGTCGGTCATCAACACTTGCGATTTTTGTCGATTCTGACCCGTTTCGTGGAATATTACTCACCGTTTTGGGATCCCGAAGTGATTTCCATGCTTGTTGAACAACAAGGCGCGCTTACGTGTCGGTCATCAACACTCGCAGTTTTTGTCGATTCTGGCCCGTTTCGTGGACTATTACTCACCGTTTTGGGGTCACAAAGTGATTTCCATGCTTGTTGAATCCCAAGGTGCGCTTACGTGGAGGTCATCGACATTGACAGTTTTGGCCAATTCTGGCCCGTTCCGTGGACTATTACTCACTGTTTTGGGGTCTCAGAGTGACTTCCACGATTAACGAACCCTGGGGTGCGTTTACATGTCGGTCATCAACACTCGCAGTTTTGGCCGATTCTGGCCCGTTTCATGGACTACTACTCACCGTTTTGGGCTCACAAACTGATTTCCATGCTTGTTGAACTCCAAGGTGCGTTTATGTGTCGGTCATCAGCACTGACAGTTTTGGCCGATTCTGGCCCGTTTCGTGGACTATTACTCACTGTTTTGGGGACCCGGAGTGACTTCCACGATTAACGAACCCCGGGGTGCGTTTACGTGATGGTCATCAACACTTGCGGTTTTTGTCGATTCTGACCCGTTTCATGGACTATTACTCACCGTTTTG
>NW_025228373.1:64072-64632 GCF_018294505.1 Triticum aestivum | reverse complement strand
CGCGGTTTTTGTCGATTCTGACCCGTTTCGTGGACTATTACTCACCGTTTTGGGGTCACAAAGTGATTTCCATGCTTGTTGAACCCCAAGGTGCGCTTACGTGGAGGTCATCAACATTGACAGTTTTGGCCGATTCTGGCCCGTTCCGTGGACTATTACTCACTGTTTTGGGATCTCGGAGTGACTTCCACGATCAATGAACCCTGGGGTGCTATTACGTGTCGATCATCAACACTAGCAGTTTTGGCCGATTCTGGCCCATTTCGTGGACTAATACTCACTTTTTTGGGGGCCCGGAGTGATTTCCACGATTTACGAACCCTGGGGTGCGTTTACGTGTCGGTCATCAACACTTGCGGTTTTTGTCGATTCTGACCCGTTTCATGGACTATTACTCACCGTTTTGGGGTCCCGAAGTAATTTCCATGCTTGTTGAAAAACAAGGTTCGCTTAAGTGTTGGTCATCGACACTGACAGTTTTGGCCGATTCTGGCCCGTTTCGTGGACTATTACTAACTGTTTTGGGGTCCCGGAGTGACTTCCACGATTAACGAACCCCG
>NW_025228373.1:61354-62413 GCF_018294505.1 Triticum aestivum | reverse complement strand
TTTTTGTCGATTCTGACCCGTTTCATGGACTATTACTCACCGTTTTGTGGTCACAAAGTGATTTGCATGCTTGTTGAACTCCAAGGTGCGCTTACGTGTCGGTCATCAACACTCATAGTTTTGGCCGATTCTGGCCCGTTTCATGGGCTATTACTCACTCTTTCAGGGTCCCGGAGTAATTTCCGTGATTAACGAACCCTAGGGTGCGTTTACGTGTCGGTCATCAACACTCGCGGTTTTTGTCGATTCTGACCCGTTTCGTGGACTATTACTCACCGTTTTGGGGTCACAAAGTGATTTCCATGCTTGTTGAACCCCAAGGTGCGCTTACGTGGAGGTCATCAACATTGACAGTTTTGGCCGATTCTGGCCCGTTCCGTGGACTATTACTCACTGTTTTGGGTTCTCGGAGTGACTTCCACGATCAATGAACCCTGGGGTGCTATTACGTGTCGATCATCAACACTAGCAGTTTTGGCCGATTCTGGCCCATTTCGTGGACTAATACTCACTTTTTTGGGGGCCCGGAGTGAGTTCCACGATTTACGAACCCTGGGGTGCGTTTACGTGTCGGTCATCAACACTCGCGGTTTTTGTCGATTCTGACCCGTTTCATGGACTATTACTCACCGTTTTGGGGTCCCGAAGTGATTTCCATGCTTGTTGAAAAACAAGGTGCGCTTAAGTGTTGGTCATCGACACTAACAGTTTTGGCTGATTCTGGCCCGTTTCGTGGACTATTACTAACTGTTTTGGGGTCCCGGAGTGACTTCCACGATTAACGAACCCCGGGGTGCATTTACGTGTCGGTGATCAACACTCGCGCTTTTTGTCGATTCTGACCCGTTTCATGGTCTATTACTCATCGTTTTGGGGTCCCGAAGTGATTTCCATGCTTGTTGAACAACAAGGTGCGCTTACGTGTAGGTCATCAACATTGACAGTTTTGGCCGATTCTGGCCCGTTTCGTGGACTATCACTCACTATTTGGGGGTCTCGCAGTGACTTCCACGATTAACGAACCCTGGGGTGCGTTTACGTGTCGGTCATCAACACTCG
>NW_025228373.1:58596-60340 GCF_018294505.1 Triticum aestivum | reverse complement strand
GTTTCGTGGACTATTACTCACCGTTTTGGGGTCACAAAGTGATTTCCATGCTTGTTGAACCCCAAGGTGCGCTTACGTGGAGGTCATCAACATTGACAGTTTTGGCCGATTCTGGCCCGTTCCGTGGACTATTACTCACTGTTTTGGGTTCTCGGAGTGACTTCCACGATCAATGAACCCTGGGGTGCTATTACGTGTCGATCATCAACACTAGCAGTTTTGGCCGATTCTGGCCCATTTCGTGGACTAATACTCACTTTTTTGGGGGCCCGGGGTGATTTCCACGATTTACGAACCATGGGGTGCGTTTACGTGTCGATCATCAACACTCGCGGTTTTTGTCGATTCTGACCCGTTTCGTGGACTATTACTCACCGTTTTGGGGTCACAAAGTGATTTCCATGCTTGTTGAATCCCAAGGCGCGCTTACGTGTCGGTCATCAACACTCGCGGTTTTTGTCGATTCTGACCCGTTTCGTGGACTATTACTCACCGTTTTGGGGTCACAAAGTGATTTCCATGCTTGTTGAATCCCAAGGTGCGCTTACGTGGAGGTCATCGACATTGACAGTTTTGGCCGATTCTGGCCCGTTCCGTGGACTATTACTCACTGTTTTGGGGTCTCAGAGTGACTTCCACGATTAATGAACCCTGGGGTGCGTTTACATGTCGGTCATCAACACTCACAGTTTTGGCCGATTCTGGCCCGTTTCATGGACTATTACTCACTGTTTTGGGATCTCGCAGTGACTTCCATGATTAACGAACCCTGGGGTGCGTTTACGTGTCGGTCATCAACACTCGCAGTTTTGGCCGATTCTGGCCCGTTTCATGGACTATTACTCACTGTTTTGGGGTCCCGGAATGATTTCCATGATTAATGAACCCTGGGGTGCGTTTGAATGCCGGTCATCAACACTCGCAGTTTTTGTCGATTCTGACCCGTTTCATGGACTATTACTCACCGTTTTGTGGTCACAAAGTGATTTGCATGCTTGTTGAACTCCAAGGTGCGCTTACGTGTCGGTCATCAACACTCATAGTTTTGGCCGATTCTGGCCCGTTTCATGGGCTATTACTCACTCTTTCAGGGTCCCGGAGTAATTTCCGTGATTAACGAACCCTAGGGTGCGTTTACGTGTCGGTCATCAACACTCGTGGTTTTTGTCGATTCTGACCCGTTTCGTGGACTATTACTCACCGTTTTGGGGTCACAAAGTGATTTCCATGCTTGTTGAACCCCAAGGTGCGCTTACGTGGAGGTCATCAACATTGACAGTTTTGGCCGATTCTGGCCCGTTCCGTGGACTATTACTCACTGTTTTGGGTTCTCGGAGTGCCTTCCACGATCAGTGAACCCTGGGGTGCTATTACGTGTCGATCATCAACAGTAGCAGTTTTGGCCGATTCTGGCCCATTTCGTGGACTAATACTCACTTTTTTGGGGGCCCGGAGTGATTTCCACGATTTACGAACCCTGGGGTGCGTTTACGTGTCGGTCATCAACACTCGCGGTTTTTGTCGATTCTGACCCGTTTCATGGACTATTACTCACCGTTTTGGGGTCCCGAAGTGATTTCCATGCTTGTTGAAAAACAAGGTGCGCTTAAGTGTTGGTCATCGACACTGACAGTTTTGGCTGATTCTGGCCCGTTTCGTGGACTATTACTAACTGTTTTGGGGTCCCGGAGTGACTTCCACGATTAACGAACCCCGGGGTGCATTTACGTGTCGGTGATCAACA
>NW_025228373.1:34415-58586 GCF_018294505.1 Triticum aestivum | reverse complement strand
AACAACAAGGCGCGCTTACGTGTCGGTCATCAACACTCGCAGTTTTTGTCGATTCTGGCCCGTTTCGTGGACTATTACTCACCGTTTTGGGGTCACAAAGTGATTTCCATGCTTGTTGAATCCCAAGGTGCGCTTACGTGGAGGTCATCGACATTGACAGTTTTGGCCGATTCTGGCCCGTTCCGTGGACTATTACTCACTGTTTTGGGGTCTCAGAGTGACTTCCACGATTAACGAACCCTGGGGTGCGTTTACATGTCGGTCATCAACACTCACAGTTTTGGCCGATTCTGGCCCGTTTCATGGACTATTACTCACTGTTTTGGGATCTCGCAGTGACTTCCATGATTAACGAACCCTGGGGTGCGTTTACGTGTCGGTCATCAACACTCGCGGTTTTTGTCGATTCTGACCCGTTTCATGGACTATTACTCACCGTTTTGGGGTCCCGAAGTGATTTCCATGATTAATGAACCCTGGGGTGCGTTTGAGTGCCGGTCATCAACACTCGCAGTTTTTGTCGATTCTGACCCGTTTCATGGACTATTACTCACCGTTTTGTGGTCACAAAGTGATTTGCATGCTTGTTGAACTCCAAGGTGCGCTTACGTGTCGGTCATCAACACTCATAGTTTTGGCCGATTCTGGCCCGTTTCATGGGCTATTACTCACTCTTTCAGGGTCCCGGAGTAATTTCCGTGATTAACGAACCCTAGGGTGCGTTTACGTGTCGGTCATCAACACTCGCGGTTTTTGTCGATTCTGACCCGTTTCGTGGACTATTACTCACCGTTTTGGGGTCACAAAGTGATTTCCATGCTTGTTGAACCCCAAGGTGCGCTTACGTGGAGGTCATCAACATTGACAGTTTTGGCCGATTCTGGCCCGTTCCGTGGACTATTACTCACTGTTTTGGGTTCTCGGAGTGACTTCCACGATCAATGAACCCTGGGGTGCTATTACGTGTCGATCATCAACACTAGCAGTTTTGGCCGATTCTGGCCCATTTCGTGGACTAATACTCACTTTTTTGGGGGCCCGGAGTGATTTCCACGATTTACGAACCCTGGGGTGCGTTTACGTGTCGGTCATCAACACTCGCGGTTTTTGTCGATTCTGACCCGTTTCATGGACTATTACTCACCGTTTTGGGGTCCCGAAGTGATTTCCATGCTTGTTGAAAAACAAGGTGCGCTTAAGTGTTGGTCATCGACACTGACAGTTTTGGCCGATTCTGGCCCGTTTCGTGGACTATTACTAACTGTTTTGGGGTCCCGGAGTGACTTCCACGATTAACGAACCCCGGGGTGCATTTACGTGTCGGTGATCAACACTCGCGGTTTTTGTCGATTCTGACCCGTTTCGTGGTCTATTACTCATCGTTTTGGGGTCCCGAAGTGATTTCCATGCTTGTTGAACAACAAGGTGCGCTTACGTGTAGGTCATCAACATTGACAGTTTTGGCCGATTCTGGCCCGTTTCGTGGACTATCACTCACTATTTGGGGGTCTCGCAGTGACTTCCACGATTAACGAACCCTGGGGTGCGTTTACGTGTCGGTCATCAACACTCGCAGTTTTGGCCGATTCTAGCCCGTTTCATGGACTGCTACTCACTGTTTTGGGGTCCCGGAGTGATTTCCATGATTAACGGACCCCGGGGTGCGTTTACGTGATGGTCATCAACACTTGCGATTTTTGTCGATTCTGACCCGTTTCGTGGAATATTACTCACCGTTTTGGGATCCCGAAGTGATTTCCATGCTTGTTGAACAACAAGGCGCGCTTACGTGTCGGTCATCAACACTCGCAGTTTTTGTCGATTCTGGCCCGTTTCGTGGACTATTACTCACCGTTTTGGGGTCACAAAGTGATTTCCATGCTTGTTGAATCCCAAGGTGCGCTTACGTGGAGGTCATCGACATTGACAGTTTTGGCCGATTCTGGCCCGTTCCGTGGACTATTACTCACTGTTTTGGGGTCTCAGAGTGACTTCCACGATTAACGAACCCTGGGGTGCGTTTACATGTCGGTCATCAACACTCGCAGTTTTCGCCGATTCTGGTTCGTTTCATGGACTACTACTCACCGTTTTGGGCTCACAAACTGATTTCCATGCTTGTTGAACTCCAAGGTGCGTTTATGTGTCGGTCATCAGCACTGACAGTTTTGGCCGATTCTGGCCCGTTTCGTGGACTATTACTCACTGTTTTGGGGACCCGGAGTGACTTCCACGATTAACGAACCCCGGGGTGCGTTTACGTGATGGTCATCAACACTTGCGGTTTTTGTCGATTCTGACCCGTTTCGTGGACTATTACTCACCGTTTTGCGATCCCGAAGTGATTTCCATGCTTGTTGAACAACAAGGCGCGCTTACGTGTCGGTCATCAACACTCGCGGTTTTTGTCGATTCTGACCCGTTTCGTGGACTATTACTCACCGTTTTGGGGTCACAAAGTGATTTCCATGCTTGTTGAACCCCAAGGTGCGCTTACGTGGAGGTCATCGACATTGACAGTTTTGGCCGATTCTGGCCCGTTCCGTGGACTATTACTCACTGTTTTGGGGTCTCGGAGTGACTTCCACGATTAACGAACCCTGGGGTGCGTTTACATGTCGGTCATCAACACTCACAGTTTTGGCCGATTCTGGCCCGTTTCATGGACTATTACTCACTGTTTTGGGATCTCGCAGTGACTTCCATGATTAACGAACCCTGGGGTGCGTTTACGTGTCGGTCATCAACACTCGCAGTTTTGGCCGATTCTGGCCCGTTTCATGGACTATTACTCACTGTTTTGGGATCCCGGAGTGATTTCCATGATTAATGAACCCTGGGGTGCGTGTCAGGACCCCGACTCGATGTCACATCGATCTAGCCGGTAACACCTCATATCACTTTGCGGCCTCACGCACGGAGTCCCCACGGGTGTCGCCTTACCTTTGCCCGGGACCGTTTGCGCCTTTTGGCTCACGTATATGATAGTGTCGCTAGCATCCATATGATAAAGAGCCCGGGCTGACATGACTAGTCGTAAACCCAAAGTGGCACAGACTTACAGGGACAGGCATCCATGACCCAGCTTCTAACGTGTCGGTCATCAGCAAGTGGGTCCGGGCTGTAGCACTGGGCTAGCAGGACTCCGGTAAACCGGGCTGTAGCGGGCTAACAGGACTCCGGTACTCAAAGCGTGACATTTCCCCGAAGGGACAGACACAGGAACGAAGAAGGACACATGCCGGCCAGCCTAAGTGTTCCAGAGCAGTAGCAAGCTACCATGGCTCAGCGGTAACACTAGGAGACATTTCCCGGTAAGAGAGGCTACTAAAGATAAACAACTAGATAGTCAGATCCCACACATACCAAGCATTTCAATCATACACACACTATGCTCGATATGTGCAAATACAACGAAGCATCACAACATGACTCTACGACACAAGTACTTTATTTAAGGCTCAGGGAGCCATACATAACATACACAAAGGTACGGGTCTCACGACCCAACATACAAGTCATACAGTCATACAAACCAGCAGCGGAAGTAACTTGTCTGAGTACAGACAACTAGTAAAATAAAAGAGGAGTGGAAAGCCTAACTATACTACGTGGTCCTTCACAAGCTCAGGGTCACCACCTGGGTCTTTAGCCTACTCGTTGATGTCAACGTCTACATAGAACCCATCAGAAGGGGTTGCAGCGTCTTCTATAAAATGCAGATTATAGCAACATGAGTACAAAGGTACTCAGCAAGACTTACATCAGATCCTACATACATGCATTTTATCAAGAAGGGTTGGTGGAGTTATTGCAGCAAGCCAGCTTTGACTCTTGGCTAGACTATCCTACGATACTCCAACTTGAAATGGTTTTGCGCACACGAGTCCACTACTCACCACTTCAATACACTACCGAGGATCCACCTCCGTCTTCCTACGGAAGAGCCATCCTCGGCACTCACACTTATCTTGAGGCTTTTAGCAGTTTCCGTTTACTTGTCTATGAACTGTATAGGCAACCAAGTAGTCCTTTACCGCGGACGCGGCTATTCGAATAGATCATGTTAACCCTGCAGGGGTGTACTTCTTCTTACACACTCTCACCACTTACCGTTGTTTACACGACATGTACTCGGCAACCTTCAAGCGGAAGCCCAACGTGGGTGTCGGCCACGACCTACCTAATCACCTAAGCCTCCAGTCCAGGTTTATCGCCTATCCAGGTTCCATCCGCAGGGAGTCCGGCCGAGGTTTCCCATACGGCCCCGAACGATGTGAACAGGGTTCCCGAGATACCTAACGGGTATTCGGTACACCGTGCCACGTACCTACCGCATCACAGCCCACCCCTATGGTCAGCGCTGTCCACGGCCTCCAGTAGGCTACAAACACCAGAAACTACTTGCAACTCCTGGACGGAGAACTAGGGTGAATAAGAAGCCGAGAGGGTCCATTGGTTTCGGGCCCAATGCATGGTAGTAGCTGATTCTTAAATCACACATACAGATCTCAGTGCTTAAGGTCGGCTTCAATGAAACAACCCACCATGTACTCCCACATGGCCTCTCATCGATACCTTTACCAAATCGTGTTCACCACACCACTCTCATTACCGACATAATCATTTCACTCTAGCCCATCACCCAGATGAACCAGACCTGACACGACTCTAAGCATAGCAGGCATAGCAAGGTAGGAACAACACATACATATGGCTCAATCAACTCCTACACATGCTAGTGGGTTTCATCTAGTTACTGTGGCAATGACAGGTCATGCAGAGGAAATGGGTTCAACTACCGTAGCACACAGCAGTTTGAATCGCGTTGTCTTAATGCAGTAAAAGAGAGCAGGAGCGAGAACATGGGATTGTATCGATATGATCAAATGGGTGGTTGCTTGCCTGATGGTTCGTTGCACGGATACGGTTCTTCGTTAGGGTAATCACGGTACTCCTCGGGGACAGATCCTGTCGCAAAGGACATCGATACACAAACATCACCAAACAATATGCAACAATATGATGCATGCATGAAACATGGCAATATGAGTGTGTTGGGCTAATGCAACTAAAACCAGAAGGGTTTGAACAAATTTGAATCAAGGATTCAAATTTCAAATTCAAATATGGCCTTTTAAAGTGCCTTTTCTTGTTCTGATTAAAACATCAACTTAACTTGTTTGATCATGCATGGAAATGGTACAGATGGATAGATTGGATTTTTCTGATCATTTTTCATATATAATTTGTCCAATTTGGAGTTACAGAATAAAAGTTATGAATTTTTGAAGTTTAATTAATATTCTAGAATTTCCTGATTTAATTTAAATCCAGAAATTCAATTACTGCGTCAGCCTGACGTCAGTGTGACGTCAGCAGGTCAACTGCGGCTGGCTGAAGTCAAACCTGACGTGTGGGGGCCACACGTCAGTGACAGGGGGGGTTAAACGGATTTAAATTAATTCTAATTACTAATTAGTGGCGCTGGGGCCCACTGTCAGTGTCAGGGGGGTTGACTAACAGTAGTTAGCGCTAACCTAACCATCTGGCCGACAGGGCCCACGCGTCAGTGACCCTGGGGGGGTCAAACCCCAGGTCGGTCAAGTCAAACCCCACCGGCGACATGACGCCGGCGAGATCCGAGACGGCGGCGAGAGTGCTTTTTGCCATTCCGGCGACCAAATGGACGGCGGAAGGCATCTACGTGTTGCTGAGGTTGAGCCGCGTCTATTGGTGGTGGTGGTTGGGCTCGGGGTGGCCGGAGTTGACGGCGGCGAGCTCGGCTGCGGCGGCCGGAGTTCGGGTGCGGTCGGGATCAGTGTTGCAGGGGGTTTGGGGAGGTGTTGGTGCGTTCTACGTGCTCCTGGTGATGTGTGGAGCACGATGGTGTGCTCGGTTGGGCGCTACGGCGACCGTGGCCACGACGGCGACATCGCCGGCGGCGTGGAGCTCTCCTTCCTCTCCCTCGCTCTCTCTCTCACACGGCCGAACACCACCGTCGCCACCGTTCGCCGTAGCGGTCGTCTCCGACCACCCCTCGCTCCCCCGACTAGCTCAGAAGCTCCGCCACAACTCCCTCTTCCTCCCCACCGCTCCACGGGTCTCCGGAAGCCCTGCATCGCCGCCACGTCGCCGTTCCCCTCTTCGGACTCCGACCACCGTCGCCGTCAAATTCGTCGTCTCCGGCGCGTCCCCGAGCCCGCTTCGACGCCCACTGCAACCGCGGTGAGCCCCCGGAGCGTTTCCCCCTTCTTCCCTGGTCTCTCCCGACCTCTAGGCCCTAGCTCCACCTCGACCGAGAGCTCCACGCCGCCGGCGATGTCGCCGTCGTGGCCACGGTCGCCGTAGCGCCCAACCGAGCACACCATCGTGCTCCACACATCACCAGGAGCACGTAGAACGCACCAACGCCTCCCCAAACCCCCTGCAACACTGATCCCGACCGCACCCGAACTCCGGCCGCCGCAGCCGAGCTCGCCGCCGTCAACTCCGGCCATCCCGAGCCCAACCACCACCACCAATAGACGCGGCTCAACCTCAGCAACACGTAGATGCCTTCCGCCGTCCATTTGGTCGCCGGAATGGCAAAAAGCACTCTCGCCGCCGTCTCGGATCTCGCCGGCGTCATGTCGCCGGTGGGGTTTGACTTGACCGACCTGGGGTTTGACCCCCCAGGGTCACTGACGCGTGGGCCCTGTCGGCCAGATGGTTAGGTTAGCGCTAACTACTGTTAGTCAACCCCCCCTGACACTAACAGTGGGCCCCAGCGCCACTAATTAGTAATTAGAATTAATTTAAATCTGTTTAACCCCCCCTGTCACTGACGTGTGGCCCCCACACGTCAGGTTTGACTTCAGCCAGCCGCAGTTGACCTGCTGACGTCACACTGACGTCAGGCTGACGCAGTAATTGAATTACCTGCAGGTCGGGCTGTAGCACTGGGCTAGCAGGACTCCGGTAAACCGGGCTGTAGCGGGCTAACAGGACTCCGGTACTCAAAGCGTGACATTTCCCCGAAGGGACAGACACAGGAACGAAGAAGGACACATGCCGGCCAGCCTAGGTGTTCCAGAGCAGTAGCAAGCTACCATGGCTCAGCGGTAACACTAGGAGACATTTCCCGGTAAGAGAGGCTACTAAAGATAAACAACTAGATAGTCAGATCCCACACATACCAAGCATTTCAATCATACACACAATATGCTCGATATGTGCAAATACAACGAAGCATCACAACATGACTCTACGACACAAGTACTTTATTTAAGGCTCAGGGAGCCATACATATCATACACAAAGGTACGGGTCTCACGACCCAACATACAAGTCATACAGTCATACAAGCCAACAGCGGAAGTAACTTGTCTGAGTACAGACAACTAGTAAAATAAAAGAGGCTTGGAAAGCCTAGCTATACTACGTGGTCCATCACAAGCTCAGGGTCACCACCTGGGTCTTTAGCCTACTCGTTGATGTCAACGTCTACATAGAACCCATCAGAAGGGGTTGCAGCGTCTTCTGTAAAAATGTAGATTATAGCAACATGAGTACAAAGGTACTCAGCAAGACTTACATCAGATCCTACATACATGCATATTATCAAGAAGGGTTGGTGGAGTTATTGCAGCAAGCCAGCTCTGACTCTTGGCTAGACTATCCTACGATACTCCAACTTGAAATGGTTTTGCGCACACGAGTCCACTACTCACCACTGCAATACACTACCGAGGATCCACCTCCGTCTTCCTACGGAAGACCCATCCTCGGCACTCACACTTATCTTGAGGCTTTTAGTAGTTTCCATTTACTTGTCTATGAACTGTATAGGCAACCAAGTAGTCCTTTACCGCGGACGCGGCTATTCGAATAGATCATGTTAACCCTGCAGGGGTGTACTTCTTCATACACGCTCTCACCACTTACCGTCGTTTACACGACATGTACTCGGCAACCTTCAAGCGGAAGCCCAACGTGGGTGTCGGCCACGACCTACCTAATCACCTAAGCCTCTAGTCTAGGTTTATCGCCTATTCAGGTTCCATCCGCAGGGAGTCCGGCCGAGGTTTCCCATACGGCCCCGAACGATGTGAACAGGGTTCCCGAGATACCTAACGGGTATTCGGTACACCCGGCCACGTACCTACCGCATCACAGCCCACCCCTACGGTCAGCGCTGTCCACGGCCTCCAGTAGGCTACAAACACCAGAAACTACTTGCAACTCCTGGACGGAGAACTAGGGTGAATAAGAAGCCGAGAGGGTCCATTGGTTTCGGGCCCAATGCATGGTAGTAGCTGATTCTTAAATCACACATACAGATCTCAGTGCTTAAGGTCGGCTTCAATGAAACAACCCACCATGTACTCCTACATGGCCTCTCATCGATACCTTTACCAAATCGTGTTCACCACACCACTCTCATTACTGACATAAACATTTCACTCTAGCCCATCACCCAGATGAACCAGACCTGACACGACTCTAAGCATAGCAGGCATAGCAAGGTAGGAACAACACATACATATGGCTCAATCAACTCCTACACATGCTAGTGGGTTTCATCTAGTTACTGTGGCAATGACAGGTTATGCAGAGGAAATGGGTTCAACTACCGTAGCACACAGCAGTTTGAAACGCGTTGTCTTAATGCAGTAAAAGAGAGCAGGAGCGAGAACATGGGATTGTATCGATATGATCAAATGGTTGGTTGCTTGCCTGAGGGTTCGATGCACTGATACGGTTCTTCGTTAGGGTAATCACGGTACTCCTCGGAGGTAGAACCTGTCGCAAGGACACCGATACACAACCATCACCAAACAATGTGCAACAATATGATTCATGCATGAAACATGGCAATATGAGTGTGTTGGGCTAATGCAACTAAAACCAGAGGGGTTTGAGCAAATTTGAATCAAAGATTCAAATTTTCAAACTCAAACATGGCCCTTTAAGGTGCTTTTCCTTGTTCTGTTTAAAACATCAATTTAACTTGTTTGATCATGCATGAGAATAGTACAGATGGATAGATTGGATTTTTCTGATCATTTTTCATATATAATTTGTCCAATTTGGAGTTACAGAATAAAAGTTATGAATTTTTGAAGTTTAAATAATATTCTGGAATTTCCTGATTTAATTTAAATCCAGAAATATGATTATTGCGCCAGCATGACGTCAGCATGACGTCAGTGGTCAACTGCGGCTGGCTGAGGTCAAACCTGACGTGTGGGGCCCACACGTCAGTGACAGGGGGGTTAAATAGAGTTAAATTAATTCTAATTACTAATTAGGGGTGCTGGGGCCCACTGGTCAGTGTCAGGGGGTTAACTAACAGTGGTTAGCGCTAACCCTAATTAGCTACAGGGCTGGGCCCACCTGTCAGGGACTCAGGGGGGTCCTGCCGTGGTCAAAGTGGGTCAAACCCACCGGCGACGTGACGCCGGCGAGGCCCGAGACGGCGGCGCGATGCGGGATCGCGCTACAGGGCACGGGCGAGGCTGTGCTTGGGCTCGTTGGAGAACCGTTGCTCCCGCGCGTCGAACGGTGGTGGTGGCCGGGCCTGAGGTGGCCGGAGTCGTCGACGGCGAGCTCGTGAGCGGCGGCCGGGGTTCGAGTGCGGTCGGAGTCGGCGTTGCAGGGGGTTTGGGGAGGTGTTGGTGCGTGCTGCGTGCTCCTAGTGAGGCGTGGAGCACGATAGTGTGCTCGGTTGGGCGCTACGGTGACCGTGGCCACGACGGCGACATCGCCGGCGGCGTGGAGCTCTCGGCCAAGGTGGGGCTAAGGCCTAGAGGTCGAAAGAGACCCGGGAAGAAGGGGGAAACGACTCGGGGGCTCACCGCGGTTGCAGTGGGCGTCGAAGCGGGCTCGGGGACGCGCTGGAGACGGTGAATTCGTCGGCGACGGTGGTCGGAGCCCGAAGAGGGGAACGGCGGCGTGACGGCGATGCAGAGCTTCCGGAGACCCGTGGAGCGGTGGGGAGGAAGAGGAGGTCGAGGCGGAGCTCCTGAGCTAGTCGGGGGAGCGAGGGGTGGCCGGAGTCGGCTGCTATGGCGAACGGCGGTGACGGTGGTGTTCGGCCGTGTGAGAGAGAGAGCGAGGGAGAGGAGGGGAGAGCCGGGGGAGAGTGAGAGAGAGCAGGGGGGGAGGCGTGGCGTCGTCCAGGGCAACGAGCGAGGAGGGGAGGGCAGGCAAGCAGGGAGAGAGGTGGCGTGGCGCGGTGGCGGGCGCGCGCGCCGGCCACACTCCCCTCCCTCTGTCGGGACGAAGACGACAGAGGAGGGAGGCGGGCTGGGCCGCCTGCTGGCTGGGCCGGCCAGCTGGATGGGCTGCACAGGGAGGAGCCCAGGTAAGCTTCTCCCTTTTATTTCTTTTCTGTTTTCTAATTTCTGCCATTTGTTTTGATTTAAATAATATATTAAATCATTTATTTAAATTATGCCAATTTTTGCAGGGGCTAGATATAATATTCCAGAGCTCCTTTAGAAATGGCATAATATTTGGACCATATTTCATATATATAGAAATATATTTCCAATGCAAATATTTATGCCTTAATTCCAAATGCCCAAAATAAATGTCCATGAGCCACTAAAAATATTGGTTTGATTTTTATTTCTGTCCAATATTTTC
Source organism: Triticum aestivum (assembly GCF_018294505.1). Taxonomy (NCBI): domain Eukaryota; kingdom Viridiplantae; phylum Streptophyta; class Magnoliopsida; order Poales; family Poaceae; genus Triticum; species Triticum aestivum. The sequence continues at coordinate 47,954 of NW_025228373.1, read as the reverse complement.
AGAGAGCAACATGAGCATTTTCTTGGACCCTTTTGGAGAAATTTTTATTTGGATCATTTTCAAAATGATTCTGAGGGTTTCACAGATCCCCATTTCAAGTTTCTGATGAAAGAGTAAACATGATGCAACACTCTAATGCATGACTAGCTAGGGTGTGACAACTCACCCCCACTCAAAAGAATCTCGTCCCGAGATTTGGGTTCCTCCGGGAAGAAGGCGGGATACTCAAGTCGAAGACGATCCTCCCTTTCCCAGGTTGCATCATCCTCAGAATGGTGCGACCATTGTACTTTGAGGAACTTGATGTTCTGACGTTGGGTGATACGCTCGGCCTGATCGAGGATACGAATGGGGTACTCTCGATATGTAAGATTATCTTGGAGATCAAGCGTTTCGTGGTCCACTCCACGGATAGGATCCGAGAAGCAACGCCTGAGTTGAGAAACGTGGAAGACATCGTGGACTCTGGAGAGGTGCGGAGGTAGTTCCAACTGGTAGGCAACTTCTCCTCGTTTGGCGAGAATGCGAAAAGGTCCAATGTAACGAGGAGCCAATTTGCCTTTGATACCGAAACGATGGGTTCCCTTCAGAGGGGTGACCCGAAGATAAGCCTTCTCGTCAACCTCAAAAGTCATAGCCTTATGTTTTCGGTCATATTGACTCTTTTGACGAGATTGGGCTGTTTTCAACTTTTCACGAACGATGCGAACTTGTTCTTCTGCTTCCTGAATCATATCCGGGCCAAAGAATTGTCTTTCCCCGGTCTCTGACCAGTTAAGGGGTGTTCGACACCGTCGTCCATAGAGAACTTCAAAAGGGGCTTTACCCAAGCTAGATTGATAGCTGTTGTTGTAAGCGAATTCGGCAAATGGAAGGCACTTTTCCCAGTCCATTCCGAATGAGATAACAGAGGCTCGAAGCATGTCTTCTAGAATCTGGTTGACACGTTCCACTTGACCACTCGACTGAGGGTGGAAGGCGGTGCTAAAGGAGAGACGGGTTCCCATAGCATTTTGGAAACTTTCCCAAAATCGAGAGGTGAAAAGACTTCCTCGATCCGAGTTGATTTCCAATGGAACACCATGGAGGGACACTATTCGGGAGATGTATAAGTCTGCCAGCTGACTAGCGGTTATACTCTCACGAACAGGTAGGAAATGAGCTACTTTGGAAAGACGATCGACAACGACGAAGATAGCATTATTCCCTCTCTTGGTCCTGGGAAAACCGGTAATGAAATCCATACCAATTTTATCCCATTTCCATTCAGGAATAGCTAAGGGTTGAAGGGTGCCAGCAGGCCGTTGGTGCTCTGCTTTTACACGACGACAGACGTCGCAATTTGCAATATACTGAGCAATTTCTCTCTTCATCCTAGTCCACCAGAACCTCTGGCATAGGTCCTGATACATCTTAGTGCTACCGGGATGAATGGTGAGAGGAGATTCATGAGCTTCCTTAAGGATCAAACGCCTCAGGTTTCGCACTTTGGGAACCACTAGTCGATTTCCGAAGTATACGACCCCTTGATCGTTAATGGAGAAGCAATTCGCAATTCCTTTCTGGATGTTTCTTTTGATGCGGGAAATTCCCGGATCTACCTTCTGTGCTTTGATAATCTGATCCGTAATGGTAGGTTTTACCACCAAGGTGGAAAGAAAACCTTGAGGAACAATGTGAAGGTTAAGCTTCCGAAATTCCTCATGGAGAAGCGGTTGACTTTGTTGTAACATCAGGTTGTTACAATAAGATTTACGACTTAGCGCATCAGCCATGCCGTTGGCTTTCCCTGGGGTGTAGGTTATTCCTAGGTCGAAGTCTGTGATCAATTCAACCCAGCGTCTTTGCCTGAGATTTAGATCCGGTTGGGTGAAAATGTACTTCAGACTTTGGTGATCAGTGAATATTTCGCAACGATTACCGAGGAGGTAATGTCGCCAGGTCTTAAGTGCATAGACTACGGCTGCAAGCTCTAGATCATGGGTAGGATAATTCTCCTCATGTGGGTGCAATTGCCGTGAAGCGTAGGCAATTACGTGTCGATATTGCATGAGAATGCAACCTAGTCCTTGTCGCGAGGCGTCGCAGTAGATAACAAAATCCTTAGAGAAGTCTGGCGGTACCAGTACGGGAGCAGAGGTCAGGCGTCTTTTCAGTTCCTGAAAGCTGTGCTCACATTGTGGAGTCCATTCGAACTTCTTATCTTTCTTGAGGAGTTCGGTTAGAGGTTTAGCAACTTTGGAGAAGTTTTCGACAAAGCGACGGCAATAGCTCGCTAAGCCTAGAAAACTCCGAACTTGCTTGACCGATTCAGGTGGAGTCCAATTAAGGACAGCTTGAACTCGCTCAGGGTTAACAGCAATACCTTTACCAGATATTACATGACCCAGATAGGTCACTTCTGACAACCAGAATTCACATTTAGAAAATTTGGCATAAAGGCGATGCTCTCGAAGTTTCTGCAACACTAGCCTTAGATGTTCGGCATGTTCTTCCTCGTTCTTGGAGTAGATGAGTATATCATCAAGGTAAACCACGACAAATTTATCCAAATACTCCATGAAGATTGAGTTCATTAACCGAGAAAAGGTGGCTGGAGCGTTGGTTAAACCGAAGGACATGACGGTGTACTCGTATTGCCCATAACGAGTAACAAAGGCCGTTTTAGGAATGTCCCCGTTTCTGATTTTGATTTGATGGTAGCCCAACCTCAAATCCATCTTGGAGAAGACTGAGGATCCAGCGAGCTGATCGTACAGGTCGTTGATCCTGGGAAGTGGATATTTGTTCTTGATTGTGACCAAATTGACAGGTCGGTAATCTACAACCATCCGGTCCGTACCATCCTTCTTCTTGACGAATAGGACGGGGCAAGCCCACGGAGAAGAGCTAGGTCGGATGAAACCCTTTTTCAAGGACTCATCGAGTTGTTTCTTAAGCTCGGCTAGTTCTAGGGGTGCCATCTTATAAGGTCTTCTAGCAATCGGAACGGTTCCTGGAATGAGGTCTATTACGAACTCAACATCCCTGTCAGGTGGAACACCTGGCAATTCCTCTGGAAATACATCCGGGAAGTCACGGACTACCGGAATGTCCTCAAGGTCTGGCAAAGGGCTGGCGTTAAGAGAATATAATTGTCGCTTGGCTATTCGGGTCAAGACATTGACTATCTTGCCCGAAGGGTGAGTGAGTTGAACAGTCCTAGAGAAGCAATCAATTTTGGCTTGATGAGCTGACATCCAGTCCATACCCAAAATGATATTAATATCTGAAGATTTAAGGGCTATCAAAGACGCGAGGAAAACAAGTCTGTCGACTTGGATTTCATTTCCATGGCTTACTCTAGAAGTTTGCCATTTGGATCCCGGAGTTTGAATTACCATGGAGGGTGGCATATCACCGAATGCGACGTTATGCAAACGAGCATAATTTTCAGATATAAAAGAATGAGAGGCTCCTGTATCGAAAAGAACAGATGCCGGGTGGCAATTGACAAGAAGCGTACCGAGAACGACGTTGGGATCCTCTTGAGCTTCTTCGGCAGAGATACAGTTGACATGGCCACGTGAAGCGGTGACCGGCTTGGCGTGGAATATTTTTCCTGTCGGCTTGCCACGGCCAACAGCTTTAGCAGACTGGTTGGGGTTGGTCTGGGGGCACTCACGCATATAGTGACCAGATTCCCCACACTTGAAACAAGTCACGGAGCTGGTACGTGGAGGAGCATTGTTAGTTGGACCCCCATAGGGCTTGGCTGGAGCAGACTGTTGAACAGGGCGAGGCGCCTGGAAGGATGGCCTCGGTGTGAACCTGGGTGGCAGGGCGGTGTTGGGTACCCACACGCGGCGCTTCTGAGGACCAGCACCGGATGAGGAACCCATATCATGGCCATGCTTGCGTGTTGCGTCATAGTCAGTCTGACCAGTTTCAGCACTGATGGCTTTGTTGACCAGTTTCTGAAAAGATGTGCACTCATGCAGACGGAGGTCACGACGAAGCTCAGGACTAAGTCCCTTACGGAACCTTGCTTGCTTCTTGGCATCAGTAGACACTTCCCCAGTTGCATATCGTGCGAGATTACCAAACTCCCTGCTGTAAGCATCCACAGAAAGTCGGCCTTGGGTGAAACTGCAAAATTCTTCACGTTTACGGTCCATGAGACCCTCCGGAATGTGATGTTCACGGAAAGCCTCACTGAACTCAGCCCAAGTAGTGACATGGCCCGCCGGGCGCATAGCTCCATAATTCTCCCACCATAAACTGGCGGGGCCTTCAAGATGATATGCAGCAAAGGTGACCTTGTCAGCCTCCGCTACCAGCGCGGAACGCAGTTTGTGAGAGATACTGCGAAGCCAGTCATCAGCGTCGAGAGGCTCAACGGAGTGGTGGAACGTGGGTGGATGTAATTTCATAAAATCACTGAGTGACACCACGTTAGTCCTCTGATGGTGTGCTGTGTTCTGTTCAATACGCTCCAACAAACGGTTAGTCTCCCGCTTGTTTCTCTCAGCTTCCATCATAACCTCGGCTAGTGAAGGAGGATGAGGCAGATTTACATCCCTGGCTTCACTGCCTTCGGCCTGCTCTTGAGAAGCAGGGTTAGCGCGCGTGTTGACCATCCTAGGAAGACAAGACAATGATTTAGTCAGGATGATAAAATTCCGACATAGGGTAAAAATGTAAGGAATAACTCGAGATGCAAGATGATCATCCGTATGACATGGTAGATACAGAAACTGCTGCTTTATTCCATCGTCATACACACCATCCAGGGTTTAGTACAAGACCAAACAAGTACTATTTCGGTGAAAGAGGATTACATCTCATCGAAGGCATCCCAAGCTCCTATACATTATTTTTCTACACCTCCGGAAAGAGTACAACTAGGTCATATCCCACGAGTCACGCGGGACGATAGACGACACAGCTAGTGCGAACTAGTGATACTACCACTAACTCAGACCGATCCGTAGTAGTCCTCGTAGAAGTCACCTCCATAGCCTGGAAGCTCAACATGATCATCCGGAAACAGACGATCTCGCGGAGCTTGTGGACCATAGGGGCTAGGATGAGGCCTTGGACCAACAGACGGTGGCCTGCGGGGACCGCGAGGTGGGGTGATGCCTCCTACATCACGCCAAACCATCACGTCTGGCAGAGCAGATCTCACAGGATAGAGATCGCGCATATCTGAGAATCCAGCTTGCACCGCCGGTGCAAACCGAGTCAAAGTGGCCCAGTGGTCAGCACGGGTATTGAAGAGCTCTAACCTCAAGGCCCGATTTTCACGGTCCTTATCCTCGAGCATCTCAGCAGTGGTGCGAGTCCGTGAATCCTCCTGGGTGGGGTCAGCATAGATAGCCTGGAGATACCCTTGTGCTCCCGGAAGTGATCCTGGCATATACCGGAAATCAGAGTCCCGAAATATACCAGATCTGACTCGCATAATGGTCATCATAGAGTAGGCGGCGTCCTGCACAGCCATCTCAATAGTAACCCCGAGTCCATAGGAGAAGTGAAGAGGCTCGGTGGATCCAGGATAAGATGGAAATATCCTGACGGTGCAGAGATACTGGCTTTGATTAAAATCTCGGAATTGCTCTTCGACCGTGTACTCAGGATACCAGCGGTATCCAGCCTCAGTCATTACCCTGACCAACTTGGCAGTATGGCCGGGTACATCTAGGCATCGAGTCAGGCGAACCACTTGATTGAGGTCGCGAGTGGCCATCTGAAAGCACAATCATAATGCAAGGGCATTAGAATTCTAGCGAAATTTCGGCAGCATAACAGCTGTAAATGCTCAAGAGGGATTTTGAGACATTTGACAAAGGATTTCATACACACTCAACATCATCATATCAAAATTCTGAATCCATTCTAGCAACATAATATGGTAGTAGAACTGAACTAGGCTTGTATCCATCAAACTTATAAGGTACTACTGATCAGTAACACATGATCCTGATAGAGAGAACAGATCCTAATTCCTTATCCCCCGGTAGAAGAATGGACTGACTCAGATCAGAATGTCATAAGGTAAAGAAGTAAAAAGAGCCTTACGTTCCAACCCACAAACAATTCCCCTACATATAACTAAAGAATTTCTAGACTCAACATCGACCAGTTTGGCTTGGAGAACCTACAGGCAGTCCAGCTCTGATACCAACGCTGTCAGGACCCCGACTCGATGTCACATCGATCTAGCCGGTAACACCTCATATCACTTTGCGGCCTCACGCACGGAATCCCCACGGGTGTCGCCTTACCTTTGCCCGGGACCGTTTGCGCCTTTTGGCTCACGTATATGATAGTGTCGCTAGCATCCATATGATAAAGAGCCCGGGCTGACATGACTAGTCGTAAACCCAAAGTGGCACAGACTTACAGGGACAGGCATCCATGACCCAGCTTCGAACGTGTCGGTCATCAGCAAGTGGGTCCGGGCTGTAGCACTGGGCTAGCAGGACTCCGGTAAACCGGGCTGTAGCGGGCTAGCAGGACTCCGGTACTCAAAGCGTGACATTTCCCCGAAGGGACAGACACAGGAACGAAGAAGGACACATGCCGGCCAACCTAAGTGTTCCAGAGCAGTAGCAAGCTACCATGGCTCAGCGGTAACACTAGGAGACATTTCCCGGTAAGAGAGGCTACTAAAGTTAACAACTAGATAGTCAGATCCCACACATACCAAGCATTTCAATCATACACACACTATGCTCGATATGTGCAAATACAACGAAGCATCACAACATGACTCTACGACACAAGTACTTTATTTAAGGCTCAGGGAGCCATACATAACATACACAAAGGTACGGGTCTCACGACCCAACATACAAGTCATACAGTCATACAAACCAGCAGCGGAAGTAACTTGTCTGAGTACAGACAACTAGTAAAATAAAAGAGGCTTGGAAAGCCTAACTATACTACGTGGTAATTCACAAGCTCAGGGTCACCACCTGAGTCTTTAGCCTACTCGTTGATGTCAACGTCTACATAGAACCCATCAGAAGGGGTTGCAGCGTCTTCTGTAAAATGCAGATTATAGCAACATGAGTACAAAGGTACTCAGCAAGACTTACATCAGATCCTACATACATGCATTTTATCAAGAAGGGTTGGTGGAGTTATTGCAGCAAGCCAGCTTTGACTCTTGGCTAGACTATCCTACGATACTCCAACTTGAAATGGTTTTGCGCACACGAGTCCACTACTCACCACTTCAATACACTACCGAGGATCCACCTCCGTCTTCCTACGGAAGAGCCATCCTCGGCACTCACACTTATCTTGAGGCTTTTAGCAGTTTCCGTTTACTTGTCTATGAACTGTATAGGCAACCAAGTAGTCCTTTACCGCGGACGCGGCTATTCGAATAGATCATGTTAACCCTGCAGGGGTGTACTTCTTCATACACGCTCTCACCACTTACCGTCGTTTACACGACATGTACTCGGCAACCTTCAAGCGGAAGCCCAACGTGGGTGTCGGCCACGACCTACCTAATCACCTAAGCCTCCAGTCCAGGTTTATCGCCTATCCAGGTTCCATCCGCAGGGAGTCCGGCCGAGGTTTCCCATACGGCCCCGAACGATGTGAACAGGGTTCCCGAGATACCTAACGGGTATTCGGTACACCGTGCCACGTACCTACCGCATCACAGCCCACCCCTACGGTCAGCGCTGTCCACGGCCTCCAGTAGGCTACAAACACCAGAAACTACTTGCAACTCCTGGACGGAGAACTAGGGTGATTAAGAAGCCGAGAGGGTCCATTGGTTTCGGGCCCAATGCATGGTAGTAGCTGATTCTTAAATCACACATACAGATCTCAGTGCTTAAGGTCGGCTTCAATGAAACAACCCACCATGTACTCCTACATGGCCTCTCATCGATACCTTTACCAAATCGTGTTCACCACACCACTCTCATTACCGACATAATCATTTCACTCTAGCCCATCACCCAGATGAACCAGACCTGACACGACTCTAAGCATAGCAGGCTTAGCAAGGTAGGAACAACACATACATATGGCTCAATCAACTCCTACACATGCTAGTGGGTTTCATCTAGTTACTGTGGCAATGACAGGTCATGCAGAGGAAATGGGTTCAACTACCGTAACACACAGCAGTTTGAATCGCGTTGTCTTAATGCAGTAAAAGAGAGCAGGGGCGAGAACATGGGATTGTATCGATATGATCAGATGGTTGGTTGCTTGCCTGATGGTTCGTTGCACGGATACGGTTCTTCGTTAGGGTAATCACGGTACTCCTCGGGGACAGATCCTGTCGCAAAGGACATCGATACACAAACATCACCAAACAATATGCAACAATATGATGCATGCATGAAACATGGCAATATGAGTGTGTTGGGCTAATGCAACTAAAACCAGAAGGGTTTGAACAAATTTGAATCAAGGATTCAAATTTCAAATTCAAATATGGCCTTTTAAAGTGCCTTTTCTTGTTCTGATTAAAACATCAACTTAACTTGTTTGATCATGCATGGAAATGGTACAGATGGATAGATTGGATTTTTCTGATCATTTTTCATATATAATTTGTCCAATTTGGAGTTACAGAATAAAAGTTATGAATTTTTGAAGTTTAATTAATATTCTGGAATTTCCTGATTTAATTCAACGCTGTCAGGACCCCGACTCGATGTCACATCGATCTAGCCGGTAACACTTCATATCACTTTGCGGCCTCACGCACGGTATTCCCACGGGTGTCGCCTTACCTTTGCCCGGGACCGTTTGCGCCTTTTGGCTCACGTATATGATAGTGTCGCTAGCATCCATATGATAAAGAGCCCAGGCTGACATGACTAGTTGTAAACCCAAAGTGGCACAGACTTACAGGGACAGGCATCCATGACCCAGCTTCGAACGTGTCGGTCATCAGCAAGTGGGTCCGGGCTGTAGCACTGGGCTAGCAGGACTCCGGTAAACCGGGCTGTAGCGGGCTAACAGGACTCCGGTACTCAAAGCGTGACATTTCCCCGAAGGGACAGACACAGGAACGAAGAAGGACACATGCCGGCCAGCCTAAGTGTTCCAGAGCAGTAGCAAGCTACCATGGCTCAGCGGTAACACTAGGAGACATTTCCCGGTAAGAGAGGCTACTAAAGATAAACAACTAGATAGTCAGATCCCACACATACCAAGCATCTCAATCATACACACAATATGCTCGATATGTGCAAATACAACGAAGCATCACAACATGACTCTATGACACAAGTACTTTATTTAGGGCTCAGGGAGCCATACATAACATACACAAAGGTACGGGTCTCATGACCCCACATACAAGTCATACAGTCATACAAACCAGCAGCGGAAGTAACTTGTCTGAGTACAGACAACTAGTAAAATAAAAGAGGCTTGGAAAGCCTAGCTATACTATGTGGTCCTTCACAAGCTCAGGGTCACCACCTGGGTCTTTAGCCTACTCGTTGATGTCAACGTCTACATAGAACCCATCAGAAGGGGTTGCAGCGTCTTCTGTAAAAATGTAGATTATAGCAACATGAGTACAAAGGTACTCAGCAAGACTTACATCAGATCCTACATACATGCATAGTATTAAGAAGGGTTGGTGGAGTTATTGCAGCAAGCCAGCTTTGACTCTTGGCTAGGCTATCCTACGATACTCCAACTTGAAATGGTTTTGCGCACACGAGTCCACTACTCACCACTTCAATACACTACCGAGGATCCACCTCCGTCTTCCTACGGAAGAGCCATCCTCGGCACTCACACTTATCTTGAGGCTTTTAGTAGTTTCCATTTACTTGTCTATGAACTGTATAGGCAACCAAGTAGTCCTTTACCGCGGACGCGGCTATTCGAATAGATCATGTTAACCCTGCAGGGGTGTACTTCTTCATACACGCTCTCACCACTTACCGTCGTTTACACGACATGTACTCGGCAACCTTCAAGCGGAAGCCCAATGTGGGTGTCGGCCACGACCTACCTAATCACCTAAGCCTCCAGTCCAGGTTTATCGCCTATCCAGGTTCCATCCGCAGGGAGTCCGGCCGAGGTTTCCCATACGGCCCCGAACGATGTGAACAGGGTTCCCGAGATACCTAACGGGTATTCGGTACACCGTGCCATGTACCTACCGCATCACAGCCCACCCCTACGGTCAGCGCTGTCCACGGCCTCCAGTAGGCTACAAACACCAGAAACTACTTGCAACTCCTGGACGGAGAACTAGGGTGAATAAGAAGCCGAGAGGGTCCATTGGTTTCGGGCCCAATGCATGGTAGTAGCTGATTCTTAAATCACACATACAGATCTCAGTGCTTAAGGTCGGCTTCAATGAAACAACCCACCATGTACTCCTACATGGCCTCTCATCGATACCTTTACCAAATCGTGTTCACCACACCACTCTCATTACTGACATAAACATTTCACTCTAGCCCATCACCCAGATGAACCAGACCTGACACGACTCTAAGCATAGCAGGCATAGCAAGGTAGGAACAACACATACATATGGCTCAATCAACTCCTACACATGCTAGTGGGTTTCATCTAGTTACTGTGGCAATGACAGGTTATGCAGAGGAAATGGGTTCAACTACCGTAGCACACAGCAGTTTGAAACGCGTTGTCTTAATGCAGTAAAAGAGAGCAGGAGCGAGAACATGGGATTGTATCGATATGATCAAATGGTTGGTTGCTTGCCTGAGGGTTCGATGCACTGATACGGTTCTTCGTTAGGGTAATCACGGTACTCCTCGGAGGCAGAACCTGTCGCAAGGACACCGATACACAACCATCACCAAACAATGTGCAACAATATGATGCATGCATGAAACATGGCTATATGAGTGTGTTGGGCTAATGCAACTAAAACCAGAGGGGTTTGAGCAAATTTGAATCAAAGATTCAAATTTTCAAACTCAAACATGGCCCTTTAAGGTGCTTTTCCTTGTTCTGTTTAAAACATCAATTTAACTTGTTTGATCATGCATGAGAATAGTACAGATGGATAGATTGGATTTTTCTGATCATTTTTCATATATAATTTGTCCAATTTGGAGTTACAGAATAAAAGTTATGAATTTTTGAAGTTTAAATAATATTCTGGAATTTCCTGATTTAATTTAAATCCAGAAATATGATTATTGCGCCAGCATGACGTCAGCATGACGTCAGTGGTCAACTGCGGCTGGCTGAGGTCAAAACTGACGTGTGGGGCCCACACGTTAGTGACAGGGGGGTTAAACAGAGTTAAATTAATTCTAATTACTAATTAGGGGCGCTGGGGCCCACTGGTCAGTGTCAGGGGGTTAACTAACAGTGGTTAGCGCTAACCCTAATTAGCTACAGGGCTGGGCCCACCTGTCAGGGACTCAGGGGGGTCCTGCCGTGGTCAAAGTGGGTCAAACCCACCGGCGACGTGACGCCGGCGAGGCCCGAGACGGCGGCGCGATGCGGGATCGCGCTACAGGGCACGGGCGAGGCTGTGCTTGGGCTCGTTGGAGAGCCCTTGCTCCCGCGGGTCGAACGGTGGTGGTGGCCGGGCCTGAGGTGGCCGGAGTCGTCGACGGCGAGCTCGTGAGCGGCGGCCGGGGTTCGGGTGCGGTCGGAGTCGGCGTTGCAGGGGGTTTGGGGAGGTGTTGGTGCGTGCTGCGTGCTCCTAGTGAGGCGTGGAGCACGATAGTGTGCTCGGTTGGGCGCTACGGTGACCGTGGCCACGACGGCGACATCGCCGGCGGCGTGGAGCTCTCGGCCAAGGTGGGGCTAAGGCCTAGAGGTCGAAAGAGACCCGGGAAGAAGGGGGAAACGACTCGGGGGCTCACCGCGGTTGCAGTGGGCGTCGAAGCGGGCTCGGGGACGCGCTGGAGACGGCGAATTCGTCGGCGACGGTGGTCGGAGCCCGAAGAGGGGAACGGCGGCGTGACGGCGATGCAGAGCTTCCGGAGACCCGTGGAGCGGTGGGGAGGAAGAGGAGGTCAAGGCGGAGCTCCTTAGCTAGTCGGGGGAGCAAGGGGTGGCCGGAGTCGGCTGCTATGGCGAACGGCGGTGACGGTGGTGTTCGGCCGTGTGAGAGAGAGAGCGAGGGAGAGGAGGGGAGAGCCGGGGGAGAGTGAGAGAGAGCAGGGGGAGGCGTGGCGTCGTCCAGGGCAACGAGCGAGGAGGGGAGGGCAGGCAAGCAGGGAGAGAGGTGGCGTGGTGCGGTGGCGGGCGCGCGCGCCGGCCACACTCCCCTCCCTCTGTCGGGACGAAGACGACAGAGGAGGGAGGCGGGCTGGGCCGCCTGCTGGCTGGGCCGGCCAGCTGGATGGGCTGCACAGGGAGGAGCCCAGGTAAGCTTCTCCCTTTTATTTCTTTTCTGTTTTCTAATTTCTGCCATTTGTTTTGATTTAAATAATATATTAAATCATTTATTTAAATTATGCCAATTTTTGCAGGGGCTAGATATAATATTCCAGAGCTCCTTTAGAAATGGCATAATATTTGGACCATATTTCATATATATAGAAATATATTTCCAATGCAAATATTTATGCCTTAATTCCAAATGCCCAAAATAAATGTCCATGAGCCACTAAAAATATTGGTTTGATTTTTATCTCTGTCCAATATTTTCAGAGAGCAACATGAGCATTTTCTTGGACCCTTTTGGAGAAATTTTTATTTGGATCATTTTCAAAATGATTCTGAGGGTTTCACAGATCCCCATTTCAAGTTTCTGATGAAAGAGTAAACATGATGCAACACTCTAATGCATGACTAGCTAGGGTGTGACAGTGCGTTTGAGTGCCGGTCATCAACACTCGCAGTTTTTGTCGATTCTGACCCGTTTCATGGACTATTACTCACCGTTTTGTGGTCACAAAGTGATTTGCATGCTTGTTGAACTCCAAGGTGCGCTTACGTGTCGGTCATCAACACTCATAGTTTTGGCCGATTCTGGCCCGTTTCATGGGCTATTACTCACTCTTTCAGGGTCCCGGAGTAATTTCCGTGATTAACGAACCCTAGGGTGCGTTTACGTGTCGGTCATCAACACTCGCGGTTTTTGTCGATTCTGACCCATTTCGTGGACTATTACTCACCGTTTTGGGGTCACAAAGTGATTTCCATGCTTGTTGAACCCCAAGGTGCGCTTACGTGGAGGTCATCAACATTGACAGTTTTGGCCGATTCTGGCCCGTTCCGTGGACTATTACTCACTGTTTTGGGTTCTCGGAGTGACTTCCACGATCAATGAACCCTGGGGTGCTATTACGTGTCGATCATCAACACTAGCAGTTTTGGCCGATTCTGGCCCATTTCGTGGACTAATACTCACTTTTTTGGGGGCCCGGAGTGATTTCCACGATTTACGAACCCTGGGGTGCGTTTACGTGTCGGTCATCAACACTCGCGGTTTTTGTCGATTCTGACCCGTTTCATGGACTATTACTCACCGTTTTGGGGTCCCGAAGTGATTTCCATGCTTGTTGAAAAACAAGGTGCGCTTAAGTGTTGGTCATCGACACTGACAGTTTTGGC
>NW_025228373.1:30689-34284 GCF_018294505.1 Triticum aestivum | reverse complement strand
AGTGACTTCCACGATTAACGAACCCCGGTGTGCATTTACGTGTCGGTGATCAACACTCGCGCTTTTTGTCGATTCTGACCCGTTTCATGGTCTATTACTCATCGTTTTGGGGTCCCGAAGTGATTTCCATGCTTGTTGAACAACAAGGTGCGCTTACGTGCAGGTCATCAACATTGACAGTTTTGGCCGATTCTGGCCCGTTCCGTGGACTATCACTCACTATTTGGGGGTCTCGCAGTGACTTCCACGATTAACGAACCCTGGGGTGCGTTTACGTGTCGGTCATCAACACTCACAGTTTTGGCCGATTCTAGCCCGTTTCATGGACTGCTACTCACTGTTTTGGGGTCCCGGAGTGATTTCCATGATTAACGGACCCCGGGGTGCGTTTACGTGATGGTCATCAACACTTGCGATTTTTGTCGATTCTGACCCGTTTCGTGGAATATTACTCACCGTTTTGGGATCCCGAAGTGATTTCCATGCTTGTTGAACAACAAGGCGCGCTTACGTGTCGGTCATCAACACTCGCAGTTTTTGTCGATTCTGGCCCGTTTCGTGGACTATTACTCACCGTTTTGGGGTCACAAAGTGATTTCCATGCTTGTTGAATCCCAAGGTGCGCTTACGTGGAGGTCATCGACATTGACAGTTTTGGCCGATTCTGGCCCGTTCCGTGGACTATTACTCACTGTTTTGGGGTCTCAGAGTGACTTCCACGATTAACGAACCCTGGGGTGCGTTTACATGTCGGTCATCAACACTCGCAGTTTTCGCCGATTCTGGCCCGTTTCATGGACTACTACTCACCGTTTTGGGCTCACAAACTGATTTCCATGCTTGTTGAACTCCAAGGTGCGTTTATGTGTCGGTCATCAGCACTGACAGTTTTGGCCGATTCTGGCCCGTTTCGTGGACTATTACTCACTGTTTTGGGGACCCGGAGTGACTTCCACGATTAACGAACCCCGGGGTGCGTTTACGTGATGGTCATCAACACTTGCGGTTTTTGTCGATTCTGACCCGTTTCGTGGACTATTACTCACCGTTTTGCGATCCCGAAGTGATTTCCATGCTTGTTGAACAACAAGGCGCGCTTACGTGTCGGTCATCAACACTCGCGGTTTTTGTCGATTCTGACCCGTTTCGTGGACTATTACTCACCATTTTGGGGTCACAAAGTGATTTCCATGCTTGTTGAACCCCAAGGTGCGCTTACGTGGAGGTCATCGACATTGACAGTTTTGGCCGATTCTGGCCCGTTCCGTGGACTATTACTCACTGTTTTGGGGTCTCGGAGTGACTTCCACGATTAACGAACCCTGGGGTGCGTTTACATGTCGGTCATCAACACTCACGGTTTTGGCCGATTCTGGCCCGTTTCATGGACTATTACTCACTGTTTTGGGATCTCGCAGTGACTTCCATGATTGACGAACCCTGGGGTGCGTTTACGTGTCGGTCATCAACACTCGCAGTTTTGGCCGATTCTGGCCCGTTTCATGGACTATTACTCACTGTTTTGGGATCCCGGAGTGATTTCCATGATTAATGAACCCTGGGGTGCGTTTGAGTGCCGGTCATCAACACTCGCAGTTTTTGTCGATTCTGACCCGTTTCATGGACTATTACTCACCGTTTTGTGGTCACAAAGTGATTTGCATGCTTGTTGAACTCCAAGGTGCGCTTACGTGTCGGTCATCAACACTCATAGTTTTGGCCGATTCTGGCCCGTTTCATGGGCTATTACTCACTCTTTCAGGGTCCCGGAGTAATTTCCGTGATTAACGAACCCTAGGGTGCGTTTACGTGTCGGTCATCAACACTCGCGGTTTTTGTCGATTCTGACCCGTTTCGTGGACTATTACTCACCGTTTTGGGGTCACAAAGTGATTTCCATGCTTGTTGAACCCCAAGGTGCGCTTACGTGGAGGTCATCAACATTGACAGTTTTGGCCGATTCTGGCCCGTTCCGTGGACTATTACTCACTGTTTTGGGTTCTCGGAGTGACTTCCACGATCAATGAACCCTGGGGTGCTATTACGTGTCGATCATCAACACTAGCAGTTTTGGCCGATTCTGGCCCATTTCGTGGACTAATACTCACTTTTTTGGGGGCCCGGGGTGATTTCCACGATTTACGAACCATGGGGTGCGTTTACGTGTCGATCATCAACACTCGCGGTTTTTGTCGATTCTGACCCGTTTCGTGGACTATTACTCACCGTTTTGGGGTCACAAAGTGATTTCCATGCTTGTTGAATCCCAAGGCGCGCTTACGTGTCGGTCATCAACACTCGCGGTTTTTGTCGATTCTGACCCGTTTCGTGGACTATTACTCACCGTTTTGGGGTCACAAAGTGATTTCCATGCTTGTTGAATCCCAAGGTGCGCTTACGTGGAGGTCATCGACATTGACAGTTTTGGCCGATTCTGGCCCGTTCCGTGGACTATTACTCACTGTTTTGGGGTCTCAGAGTGACTTCCACGATTAATGAACCCTGGGGTGCGTTTACATGTCGGTCATCAACACTCACAGTTTTGGCCGATTCTGGCCCGTTTCATGGACTATTACTCACTGTTTTGGGATCTCGCAGTGACTTCCATGATTAACGAACCCTGGGGTGCGTTTACGTGTCGGTCATCAACACTCGCAGTTTTGGCCGATTCTGGCCCGTTTCATGGACTATTACTCACTGTTTTGGGGTCCCGGAATGATTTCCATGATTAATGAACCCTGGGGTGCGTTTGAATGCCGGTCATCAACACTCGCAGTTTTTGTCGATTCTGACCCGTTTCATGGACTATTACTCACCGTTTTGTGGTCACAAAGTGATTTGCATGCTTGTTGAACTCCAAGGTGCGCTTACGTGTCGGTCATCAACACTCATAGTTTTGGCCGATTCTGGCCCGTTTCATGGGCTATTACTCACTCTTTCAGGGTCCCGGAGTAATTTCCGTGATTAACGAACCCTAGGGTGCGTTTACGTGTCGGTCATCAACACTCGTGGTTTTTGTCGATTCTGACCCGTTTCGTGGACTATTACTCACCGTTTTGGGGTCACAAAGTGATTTCCATGCTTGTTGAACCCCAAGGTGCGCTTACGTGGAGGTCATCAACATTGACAGTTTTGGCCGATTCTGGCCCGTTCCGTGGACTATTACTCACTGTTTTGGGTTCTCGGAGTGCCTTCCACGATCAGTGAACCCTGGGGTGCTATTACGTGTCGATCATCAACAGTAGCAGTTTTGGCCGATTCTGGCCCATTTCGTGGACTAATACTCACTTTTTTGGGGGCCCGGAGTGATTTCCACGATTTACGAACCCTGGGGTGCGTTTACGTGTCGGTCATCAACACTCGCGGTTTTTGTCGATTCTGACCCGTTTCATGGACTATTACTCACCGTTTTGGGGTCCCGAAGTGATTTCCATGCTTGTTGAAAAACAAGGTGCGCTTAAGTGTTGGTCATCGACACTGACAGTTTTGGCTGATTCTGGCCCGTTTCGTGGACTATTACTAACTGTTTTGGGGTCCCGGAGTGACTTCCACGATTAACGAACCCCGGGGTGCATTTACGTGTCGGTGATCAACA
>NW_025228373.1:29294-30679 GCF_018294505.1 Triticum aestivum | reverse complement strand
AACAACAAGGCGCGCTTACGTGTCGGTCATCAACACTCGCAGTTTTTGTCGATTCTGGCCCGTTTCGTGGACTATTACTCACCGTTTTGGGGTCACAAAGTGATTTCCATGCTTGTTGAATCCCAAGGTGCGCTTACGTGGAGGTCATCGACATTGACAGTTTTGGCCGATTCTGGCCCGTTCCGTGGACTATTACTCACTGTTTTGGGGTCTCAGAGTGACTTCCACGATTAACGAACCCTGGGGTGCGTTTACATGTCGGTCATCAACACTCACAGTTTTGGCCGATTCTGGCCCGTTTCATGGACTATTACTCACTGTTTTGGGATCTCGCAGTGACTTCCATGATTAACGAACCCTGGGGTGCGTTTACGTGTCGGTCATCAACACTCGCGGTTTTTGTCGATTCTGACCCGTTTCATGGACTATTACTCACCGTTTTGGGGTCCCGAAGTGATTTCCATGATTAATGAACCCTGGGGTGCGTTTGAGTGCCGGTCATCAACACTCGCAGTTTTTGTCGATTCTGACCCGTTTCATGGACTATTACTCACCGTTTTGTGGTCACAAAGTGATTTGCATGCTTGTTGAACTCCAAGGTGCGCTTACGTGTCGGTCATCAACACTCATAGTTTTGGCCGATTCTGGCCCGTTTCATGGGCTATTACTCACTCTTTCAGGGTCCCGGAGTAATTTCCGTGATTAACGAACCCTAGGGTGCGTTTACGTGTCGGTCATCAACACTCGCGGTTTTTGTCGATTCTGACCCGTTTCGTGGACTATTACTCACCGTTTTGGGGTCACAAAGTGATTTCCATGCTTGTTGAACCCCAAGGTGCGCTTACGTGGAGGTCATCAACATTGACAGTTTTGGCCGATTCTGGCCCGTTCCGTGGACTATTACTCACTGTTTTGGGTTCTGGGAGTGACTTCCACGATCAATGAACCCTATGGTGCTATTACGTGTCGATCATCAACACTAGCAGTTTTGGCCGATTCTGGCCCATTTCGTGGACTAATACTCACTTTTTTGGGGGCCCGGAGTGATTTCCACGATTTACGAACCCTGGGGTGCGTTTACGTGTCGGTCATCAACACTCGCGGTTTTTGTCGATTCTGACCCGTTTCATGGACTATTACTCACCGTTTTGGATTCCCGAAGTGATTTCCATGCTTGTTGAAAAACAAGGTGCGCTTAAGTGTTGGTCATCGACACTGACAGTTTTGGCTGATTCTGGCCCGTTTCGTGGACTATTACTAACTGTTTTGGGGTCCTGGAGTGACTTCCACGATTAACGAACCCCGGGGTGCATTTACGTGTCGGTGATCAACACTCGCGCTTTTTGTCGATTCTGACCCGTTTCATGGTCTAATACTCATCGTTT
>NW_025228373.1:28517-29284 GCF_018294505.1 Triticum aestivum | reverse complement strand
TGCCGGTCATCAACACTCGCAGTTTTTGTCGATTCTGACCCGTTTCATGGACTATTACTCACCGTTTTGTGGTCACAAAGTGATTTGCATGCTTGTTGAACTCCAAGGTGCGCTTACGTGTCGGTCATCAACACTCATAGTTTTGGCCGATTCTGGCCCGTTTCATGGGCTATTACTCACTCTTTCAGGGTCCCGGAGTAATTTCCGTGATTAACGAACCCTAGGGTGCGTTTACGTGTTGGTCATCAACACTCGCGGTTTTTGTCGATTCTGACCCGTTTCGTGGACTATTACTCACCGTTTTGGGTTCACAAAGTGATTTCCATGCTTGTTGAACCCCAAGGTGCGCTTACGTGGAGGTCATCAACATTGACAGTTTTGGCCGATTCTGGCCCGTTCCGTGGACTATTACTCACTGTTTTGGGTTCTCGGAGTGACTTCCACGATCAATGAACCCTGGGGTGCTATTACGTGTCGATCATCAACACTAGCAGTTTTGGCCGATTCTGGCCCATTTCGTGGACTAATACTCACTTTTTTGGGGGCCCGGAGTGATTTCCACGATTTACGAACCCTGGGGTGCGTTTACGTGTCGGTCATCAACACTCGCGGTTTCTGTCGATTCTGACCCGTTTCATGGACTATTACTCACCGTTTTGGGGTCCCGAAGTGATTTCCATGCTTGTTGAAAAACAAGGTGCGCTTAAGTGTTGGTCATCGACACTGACAGTTTTGGCTGATTCTGGCCCGTTTCGTGGACTATTACT
>NW_025228373.1:26936-28077 GCF_018294505.1 Triticum aestivum | reverse complement strand
TCTCGGAGTGACTTCCACGATCAATGAACCCTGGGGTGCTATTACGTGTCGATCATCAACACTAGCAGTTTTGGCCGATTCTGGCCCATTTCGTGGACTAATACTCACTTTTTTGGGGGCCCGGAGTGATTTCCACGATTTACGAACCCTGGGGTGCGTTTACGTGTCGGTCATCAACACTCGCGGTTTTTGTCGATTCTGACCCGTTTCATGGACTATTACTCACCGTTTTGGGGTCCCGAAGTGATTTCCATGCTTGTTGAAAAACAAGGTGCGCTTAAGTGTTGGTCATCGACACTGACAGTTTTGGCTGATTCTGGCCCGTTTCGTGGACTATTACTAACTGTTTTGGGGTCCCGGAGTGACTTCCACGATTAACGAACCCCGGGGTGCATTTACGTGTCGGTGATCAACACTCGCGCTTTTTGTCGATTCTGACCCGTTTCATGGTCTATTACTCATCGTTTTGGGGTCCCGAAGTGATTTCCATGCTTGTTGAACAACAAGGTGCGCTTACGTGTAGGTCATCAACATTGACAGTTTTGGCCGATTCTGGCCCGTTTCGTGGACTATCACTCACTATTTGGGGGTCTCGCAGTGACTTCCACGATTAACGAACCCTGGGGTGCGTTTACGTGTCGGTCATCAACACTCGTAGTTTTGGCCGATTCTAGCCCGTTTCATGGACTGCTACTCACTGTTTTGGGGTCCCGAATTGATTTCCATGATTAACGGACCCCGGGGTGCGTTTACGTGATGGTCATCAACACTTGCGATTTTTGTCGATTCTGACCCGTTTCGTGGAATATTACTCACCGTTTTGGGTTCCGAAGTGATTTCCATGCTTGTTGAACAACAAGGCACGCTTACGTGTCGGTCATCAACACTCGCAGTTTTTGTCGATTCTGGCCCGTTTCGTGGACTATTACTCACCGTTTTGGGGTCACAAAGTGATTTCCATGCTTGTTGAATCCCAAGGTGCGCTTACGTGGAGGTCATCGACATTGACAGTTTTGGCCGATTCTAGCCCGTTCCGTGGACTATTACTCACTATTTTGGGGTCTCAGAGTGACTTCCACGATTAATGAACCCTGGGGTGCGTTTACATGTCGGTCATCAACACTCGCAGTTTTCGCCGATT
>NW_025228373.1:24410-24725 GCF_018294505.1 Triticum aestivum | reverse complement strand
AGTGATTTCCACGATTTACGAACCCTGGGGTGCGTTTACGTGTCGGTCATCAACACTCGCGGTTTTTGTCGATTCTGACCCGTTTCATGGACTATTACTCACCGTTTTGGGGTCCCGAAGTGATTTCCATGCTTGTTGAAAAACAAGGTGCGCTTAAGTGTTGGTCATCGACACTGACAGTTTTGGCTGATTCTGGCCCGTTTCGTGGACTATTACTAACTGTTTTGGGGTCCCGGAGTGACTTCCACGATTAACGAACCCCAGGGTGCATTTACGTGTCGGTGATCAACACTCGCGCTTTTTGTCGATTCTGAC
>NW_025228373.1:22368-23852 GCF_018294505.1 Triticum aestivum | reverse complement strand
TATCACTCACTATTTGGGGGTCTCGCAGTGACTTCCACGATTAACGAACCCTGGGGTGCGTTTACGTGTCGGTCATCAACACTCGCAGTTTTGGCCGATTCTAGCCCGTTTCATGGACTGCTACTCACTGTTTTGGGGTCCCGGAGTGATTTCCATGATTAACGGACCCCGGGGTGCGTTTACGTGATGGTCATCAACACTTGCGATTTTCGTCGATTCTGACCCGTTTCGTGGAATATTACTCACCGTTTTGGGATCCCGAAGTGATTTCCATGCTTGTCGAACAACAAGGTGCGCTTACGTGTCGGTCATCAACACTCGCAGTTTTTGTCGATTCTGGCCCGTTTCGTGGACTATTACTCACCGTTTTGGGGTCACAAAGTGATTTCCATGCTTGTTGAATCCCAAGGCGCGCTTACGTGGAGGTCATCGACATTGACAGTTTTGGCCGATTCTGGCCCGTTCCGTGGACTATTACTCACTGTTTTGGGGTCTCAGAGTGACTTCCACGATTAATGAACCCTGGGGTGCGTTTACATGTCGGTCATCAACACTCGCAGTTTTCGCCGATTCTGGCCCGTTTGATGGACTACTACTCACCGTTTTGGGCTCACAAACTGATTTCCATGCTTGTTGAACTCCAAGGTGCGTTTATGTGTCGGTCATCAGCACTGACAGTTTTGGCCGATTCTGGCCCGTTTCGTGGACTATTACTCACTGTTTTGGGGACCCGGAGTGACTTCCACGATTAACGAACCCCGGGGTGCGTTTACGTGATGGTCATCAACACTTGCGGTTTTTGTCGATTCTGACCCGTTTCGTGGACTATTACTCACGGTTTGCGATCCCGAAGTGATTTCCATGCTTGTTGAACAACAAGGCGCGCTTACGTGTCGGTCATCAACACTCGCGGTTTTTGTCGATTCTGACCCGTTTTGTGGACTATTACTCACCGTTTTGGGGTCACAAACTGATTTCCATGCTTGTTGAATCCCAAGGTGCACTTACGTGGAGGTCATCGACATTGACAGTTTTGGCCGATTCTGGCCCGTTCCGTGGACTATTACTCACTGTTTTGGGGTCTCAGAGTGACTTCCACGATTAATGAACCCTGGGGTGCGTTTACATGTCGGTCATCAACACTCACAGTTTTGGCCGATTCTGGCCCGTTTCATGTTACTCACTGTTTTGGGATCTCGCAGTGACTTCCATGATTAACGAACCCTGGGGTGCGTTTACGTGTCGGTCATCAACACTCGCAGTTTTGGCCGATTCTGGCCCGTTTCATGGCCAATTACTCACTGTTTTGGGGTCCCGGAGTGATTTCCATGATTAATGAACCCTGGGGTGCGTTTGAATGCCGGTCATCAACACTCGCAATTTTTGTCGATTCTGACCCGTTTCATGGACTATTACTCACCGTTTTGTGGTCACAAAGTGATTTGCATGCTTGTTGAACTCCAAGGTGCGCTTACGTGTCGGTC
>NW_025228373.1:19386-20226 GCF_018294505.1 Triticum aestivum | reverse complement strand
GGTCATCAACACTCGCAATTTTTGTCGATTCTGACCCGTTTCATGGACTATTACTCACCGTTTTGTGGTCACAAAGTGATTTGCATGCTTGTTGAACTCCAAGGTGCGTTTACGTGTCGGTCATCAACACTCATAGTTTTGGCCGATTCTGGCCCGTTTCATGGGCTATTACTCACTCTTTCAGGGTCCCGGAGTAATTTCCGTGATTAACGAACCCTAGGGTGCGTTTACTTGTCGGTCATCAACACTCGCGGTTTTTGTCGATTCTGACCCGTTTCGTGGACTATTACTCACCGTTTTGGGGTCACAAAGTGATTTCCATGCTTGTTGAACCCCAAGGTGCGCTTACGTGGAGGTCATCAACATTGACAGTTTTGGCCGATTCTGGCCCGTTCCGTGGACTATTACTCACTGTTTTGGGTTCTCGGAGTGACTTCCACGATCAATGAACCCTGGGGTGCTATTACGTGTCGATCATCAACACTAGCAGTTTTGGCCGATTCTGGCCCATTTCGTGGACTAATACTCACTTTTTTGGGGGCCCGGAGTGATTTCCACGATTTACGAACCCTGGGGTGCGTTTACGTGTCGGTCATCAACACTCGCGGTTTTTGTCGATTCTGACCCATTTCATGGACTATTACTCACTGTTTTGGGGTCCCGAAGTGATTTCCATGCTTGTTGAAAAACAAGGTGCGCTTAAGTGTTGGTCATCGACACTGACAGTTTTGGCTGATTCTGGCCCGTTTCGTGGACTATTACTAACTGTTTTGGGGTCCCGGAGTGACTTCCACGATTAACGAACCCCGGGGTGCATTTACGTGTCGGTGATCAACACTC
>NW_025228373.1:12656-14622 GCF_018294505.1 Triticum aestivum | reverse complement strand
TTTGGGGGTCTCGCAGTGACTTCCACGATTAACGAACCCTGGGGTGCGTTTACGTGTCGGTCATCAACACTCGCAGTTTTGGCCGATTCTAGCCCGTTTCATGGACTGCTACTCACTGTTTTGGGGTCCCGGAGTGATTTCCATGATTAACGGACCCCGGGGTGCGTTTACGTGATGGTCATCAACACTTGCGATTTTTGTCGATTCTGACCCGTTTCGTGGACTATTACTCACCGTTTTGGGATCCCGAAGTGATTTCCATGCTTGTTGAACAACATGGCGCGCTTACGTGTCGGTCATCAACACTCGCAGTTTTTGTCGATTCTGGCCCGTTTCGTGGACTATTACTCACCGTTTTGGGGTCACAAAGTGATTTCCATGCTTGTTGAACCCCAAGGTGCGCTTACGTGGAGGTCATCGACATTGACAGTTTTGGCCGATTCTGGCCCGTTCCGTGGACTATTACTCACTGTTTTGGGGTCTCAGAGTGACTTCCACGATTAATGAACCCTGGGGTGCGTTTACATGTCGGTCATCAACACTCGCAGTTTTCGCCGATTCTGGCCCGTTTCGTGGACTACACTCACCGTTTTGGGCTCACAAACTGATTTCCATGCTTGTTGAACTCCAAGGTGCGTTTATGTGTCGGTCATCAGCACTGACAGTTTTGGCCGATTCTGGCCCGTTTCGTGGACTATTACTCACTGTTTTGGGGACCCGGAGTGACTTCCACGATTAACGAACCCCGGGGTGCGTTTACGTGATGGTCATCAACACTTGCGGTTTTTGTCGATTCTGACCCGTTTCGTGGACTATTACTCACCGTTTTGCGATCCCGAAGTGATTTCCATGCTTGTTGAACAACAAGGCGCGCTTACGTGTCGGTCATCAACACTCGCGGTTTTTGTCGATTCTGACCCGTTTCGTGGACTATTACTCACTGTTTTGGGGTCACAAAGTGATTTCCATGCTTGTTGAACCCCAAGGTGCGCTTACGTGGAGGTCATCGACATTGATAGTTTTGGCCGATTCTGGCCCGTTCCGTGGACTATTACTCACTGTTTTGGGGTCTCGGAGTGACTTCCACGATTAACGAACCCTGGGGTGCGTTTACATGTCGGTCCTCAACACTCACAGTTTTGGCCGATTCTAGCCCGTTTCATGGACTATTACTCTCTGTTTTGGGATCTCGCAGTGACTTCCATGATTAACGAACCCTGGGGTGCGTTTACGTGTCGGTCATCAACACTCGCAGTTTTGGCCGATTCTGGCCCGTTTCATGGACTATTACTCACTGTTTTGGGGTCCCGGAGTGATTTCCATGATTAATGAACCCTGGGGTGCGTTTGAATGCCGGTCATCAACACTCGCAGTTTTTGTCGATTCTGACCCGTTTCATGGACTATTACTCACCGTTTTGTGGTCACAAAGTGATTTGCATGCTTGTTGAACTCCAAGGTGCGCTTATGTGTCGGTCATCAACACTCATAGTTTTGGCCGATTCTGGCCCGTTTCATGGGCTATTACTCACTCTTTCAGGGTCCCGGAGTAATTTCCGTGATTAACGAACCCTAGGGTGCGTTTACGTGTCGGTCATCAACACTCGCGGTTTTTGTCGATTTTGACCCGTTTCGTGGACTATTACTCACCGTTTTGGGGTCACAAAGTGATTTCCATGCTTGTTGAACCCCAAGGTGCGCTTACGTGGAGGTCATCAACATTGACAGTTTTGGCCGATTCTGGCCCGTTCCGTGGACTATTACTCACTGTTTTGGGTTCTCGGAGTGACTTCCACGATCAATGAACCCTGGGGTGCTATTACGTGTCGATCATCAACACTAGCAGTTTTGGCCGATTCTGGCCCATTTCGTGGACTAATACTCACTTTTTTGGGGGCCCGGAGTGATTTCCACGATTTACGAACCCTGGGGTGCGTTTACGTGTCGGTCATCAACACTCGCGGTTT
>NW_025228373.1:7390-7728 GCF_018294505.1 Triticum aestivum | reverse complement strand
CGATTCTGACCCGTTTCGTGGACTATTACTCACCGTTTTGGGGTCACAAAGTGATTTCCATGCTTGTTGAACCCCAAGGTGCGCTTACGTGGAGGTCATCGACATTGACAGTTTTGGCCGATTCTGGCCCGTTCCGTGGACTATTACTCACTGTTTTGGGGTCTCGCAGTGACTTCCACGATTAACGAACCCTGGGGTGCGTTTACATGTCGGTCATCAACACTCATAGTTTTGGCCGATTCTGGCCCGTTTCATGTTACTCACTGTTTTGGGATCTCGCAGTGACTTCCATGATTAACGAACCCTGGGGTGCGTTTACGTGTCGGTCATCAACACTC
>NW_025228373.1:6079-6745 GCF_018294505.1 Triticum aestivum | reverse complement strand
TGATTTCCATGATTAATGAACCCTGGGGTGCGTTTGAATGCCGGTCATCAACACTCGCAATTTTTGTCGATTCTGACCCGTTTCATGGACTATTACTCACCGTTTTGTGGTCACAAAGTGATTTGCATGCTTGTTGAACTCCAAGGTGCGCTTACGTGTCGGTCATCAACACTCATAGTTTTGGCCGATTCTGGCCCGTTTCATGGGCTATTACTCACTCTTTCAGGGTCCCGGAGTAATTTCCGTGATTAACGAACCCTAGGGTGCGTTTAAGTGTCGGTCATCAACACTCGTGGTTTTTGTCGATTCTGACCCGTTTCGTGGACTATTACTCACCGTTTTGGGGTCACAAAGTGATTTCCATGCTTGTTGAACCCCAAGGTGCGCTTACGTGGAGGTCATCAACATTGACAGTTTTGGCCGATTCTGGCCCGTTCCGTGGACTATTACTCACTGTTTTGGGTTCTCGGAGTGCCTTCCACGATCAATGAACCCTGGGGTGCTATTACGTGTCGATCATCAACACTAGCTGTTTTGGCCGATTCTGGCCCATTTCGTGGACTAATACTCACTTTTTTGGGGGCCCGGAGTGATTTCCACGATTTACGAACCCTGGGGTGCGTTTACGTGTCGGTCATCAACACTCGCGGTTTTTGTCGATTCTGA
>NW_025228373.1:5222-6069 GCF_018294505.1 Triticum aestivum | reverse complement strand
TGATTTCCATGATTAATGAACCCTGGGGTGCGTTTGAATGCCGGTCATCAACACTCGCAATTTTTGTCGATTCTGACCCGTTTCATGGACTATTACTCACCGTTTTGTGGTCACAAAGTGATTTGCATGCTTGTTGAACTCCAAGGTGCGCTTACGTGTCGGTCATCAACACTCATAGTTTTGGCCGATTCTGGCCCGTTTCATGGGCTATTACTCACTCTTTCAGGGTCCCGGAGTAATTTCCGTGATTAACGAACCCTAGGGTGCGTTTAAGTGTCGGTCATCAACACTCGCGGTTTTTGTCGATTCTGACCCGTTTCGTGGACTATTACTCACCGTTTTGGGGTCACAAAGTGATTTCCATGCTTGTTGAACCCCAAGGTGCGCTTACGTGGAGGTCATCAACATTGACAGTTTTGGCCGATTCTGGCCCGTTCCGTGGACTATTACTCACTGTTTTGGGTTCTCGGAGTGACTTCCACGATCAATGAACCCTGGGGTGCTATTACGTGTCGATCATCAACACTAGCTGTTTTGGCCGATTCTGGCCCATTTCGTGGACTAATACTCACTTTTTTGGGGGCCCGGAGTGATTTCCACGATTTACGAACCCTGGGGTGCGTTTACGTGTCGGTCATCAACACTCGCGGTTTTTGTCGATTCTGACCCGTTTCATGGACTATTACACACCGTTTTGGGGTCCCGAAGTGATTTCCATGCTTGTTGAAAAACAAGGTGCGCTTAAGTGTTGGTCACCGACACTGACAGTTTTGGCTGATTCTGGCCCGTTTCGTGGACTATTACTAACTGTTTTGGGGTCCCGGAGTGACTTCCACGATTAACGAAC
>NW_025228373.1:0-2376 GCF_018294505.1 Triticum aestivum | reverse complement strand
GTGTCGGTCATCAACACTCATAGTTTTGGCCGATTCTGGCCCGTTTCATGGGCTATTACTCACTCTTTCAGGGTCCCGGAGTAATTTCCGTGATTAACGAACCCTAGGGTGCGTTTACGTGTCGGTCATCAACACTCGTGGTTTTTGTCGATTCTGACCCGTTTCGTGGACTATTACTCACCGTTTTGGGGTCACAAAGTGATTTCCATGCTTGTTGAACCCCAAGGTGCGCTTACGTGGAGGTCATCAACATTGACAGTTTTGGCCGATTCTGGCCCGTTCCGTGGACTATTACTCACTGTTTTGGGTTCTCGGAGTGCCTTCCACGATCAGTGAACCCTGGGGTGCTATTACGTGTCGATCATCAACAGTAGCAGTTTTGGCCGATTCTGGCCCATTTCGTGGACTAATACTCACTTTTTTGGGGGCCCGGAGTGATTTCCACGATTTACGAACCCTGGGGTGCGTTTACGTGTCGGTCATCAACACTCGCGGTTTTTGTCGATTCTGACCCGTTTCATGGACTATTACTCACCGTTTTGGGGTCCCGAAGTGATTTCCATGCTTGTTGAAAAACAAGGTGCGCTTAAGTGTTGGTCATCGACACTGACAGTTTTGGCTGATTCTGGCCCGTTTCGTGGACTATTACTAACTGTTTTGGGGTCCCGGAGTGACTTCCACGATTAACGAACCCCGGGGTGCATTTACGTGTCGGTGATCAACAGTCGCGCTTTTTGTCGATTCTGACCCGTTTCATGGTCTATTACTCATCGTTTTGGGGTCCCGAAGTGATTTCCATGCTTGTTGAACAACAAGGTGCGCTTACGTGTAGGTCATCAACATTGACAGTTTTGGCCGATTCTGGCCCGTTTCGTGGACTATCACTCACTATTTGGGGGTCTCGCAGTGACTTCCACGATTAACGAACCCTGGGGTGCGTTTACGTGTCGGTCATCAACACTCGCAGTTTTGGCCGATTCTAGCCCGTTTCATGGACTGCTACTCACTGTTTTGGGGTCCCGGAGTGATTTCCATGATTAACGGACCCCGGGGTGCGTTTACGTGATGGTCATCAACACTTGCGATTTTTGTCGATTCTGACCCGTTTCGTGGACTATTACTCACCGTTTTGGGATCCCGAAGTGATTTCCATGCTTGTTGAACAACAAGGCGCGCTTACGTGTCGGTCATCAACACTCGCAGTTTTTGTCGATTCTGGCCCGTTTCGTGGACTATTACTCACCGTTTTGGGGTCACAAAGTGATTTCCATGCTTGTTGAACCCCAAGGTGCGCTTACGTGGAGGTCATCGACATTGACAGTTTTGGCCGATTCTGGCCCGTTCCGTGGACTATTACTCACTGTTTTGGGGTCTCGGAGTGACTTCCACGATTAACGAACCCTGGGGTGCGTTTACATGTCGGTCCTCAACACTCACAGTTTTGGCCGATTCTGGCCCGTTTCATGGACTATTACTCACTGTTTTGGGGTCCCGGAGTGATTTCCATGATTGATGAACCCTGGGGTGCGTTTGAATGCCGGTCATCAACACTCGCAGTTTTTGTCGATTCTGACCCGTTTCATGGACTATTACTCACCGTTTTGTGGTCACAAAGTGATTTGCATGCTTGTTGAACTGCAAGGTGCGCTTAAGTGTCGGTCATCAACACTCATAGTTTTGGCCGATTCTGGCCCGTTTCATGGGCTATTACTCACTCTTTCAGGGTCCCGGAGTAATTTCCGTGATTAACGAACCCTAGGGTGCGTTTACGTGTCGGTCATCAACACTCGTGGTTTTTGTCGATTCTGACCCGTTTCGTGGACTATTACTCACCGTTTTGGGGTCACAAAGTGATTTCCATGCTTGTTGAACCCCAAGGTGCGCTTACGTGGAGGTCATCAACATTGACAGTTTTGGCCGATTCTGGCCCGTTCCGTGGACTATTACTCACTGTTTTGGGTTCTCGGAGTGCCTTCCACGATCAGTGAACCCTGGGGTGCTATTACGTGTCGATCATCAACAGTAGCAGTTTTGGCCGATTCTGGCCCATTTCGTGGACTAATACTCACTTTTTTGGGGGCCCGGAGTGATTTCCACGATTTACGAACCCTGGGGTGCGTTTACGTGTCGGTCATCAACACTCGCGGTTTTTGTCGATTCTGACCCGTTTCATGGACTATTACTCACCGTTTTGGGGTCCCGAAGTGATTTCCATGCTTGTTGAAAAACAAGGTGCGCTTAAGTGTTGGTCATCGACACTGACAGTTTTGGCTGATTCTGGCCCGTTTCGTGGACTATTACTAACTGTTTTGGGGTCCCGGAGTGACTTCCACGATTAACGAACCCCGGGGTGCATTTACGTGTCGGTGATCAACA
>NW_025228372.1:67152-67930 GCF_018294505.1 Triticum aestivum | reverse complement strand
TATTACTTACTATTTTGGGGTCCTAGAGTGACTTCCACAATTAACAAACCCTGGGGTGCGTTTATGTGTCGGTCATCAACACTCGCTGTTTTGGCCGATTCTGGCCCGTTTCTTGGATTATTACTCACCGTTTTGGGGTCGCGAAGCGATTTCCATAATTGTTGAACCCCAAGGTCTGCTTACGTGTCGATCATCAACACTGGCAGTTTTGGCCGATTCTGGCCCGTTTGATGGACTATTACTCACTGTTTTTGGGTCCCGGAGTGGTTTCCATGGTTAACAAACCATGCGGTGTGTTTACATGTCGGTCATCAACGCTCGCAATTTTGGCTTATTCTGACCTGTTTCTTTGAATATTACTCACTGTTTTGGGGTCCCGAAGCGATTTCCATAGGTGTTGGTCATCAACACTGGCATTTTTGACCGATTTTGGCCCGGTTCTTGGACTATTACTCACTGTTTTGGGGTGCCAGAGCGATTTCCATAGTTGTCGAACCCCAAGAAGCGCTTACGTGTCGGTCATCAACACTGGCAGTTTTGGCCGATTGTAGCCCGTTTCGTGGACGATTACTCACTATTTGGGGTTCCCGGAGTGATTTCCATGATTAACGAACCCTGGGGTGCGTTTACGTGTCGGTGATCAATACTGGTAGTTTTGGCCGATTCTGTCCCGTTTCTTGGATTATTACTCACTGTTTAGGGGTCCCGAAGCGATTTCCATAATTGTTGAACCCCAAGGTCTGCTTACGTGTCGGTCATCAACACTGGCAGTTTTGGC
>NW_025228372.1:64088-65022 GCF_018294505.1 Triticum aestivum | reverse complement strand
GCTTACATGTCGGTCATGAACATTGGCTGTTTTGGCCGATTCTGGCCCGTTTCATGGACTATTACTCAATGCTTTGGGGTCCAGGAGTGGTTTCCATGGTTACCAAACCCTCGAGTGCGTTTACGTGTCGGTCGTAAACACTCGCTCTTTTGGCCAATTCTGGCCTGTTTCATGGACTATTACTTACTATTTTGGGGTCCTAGAGTGACTTCCACAATTAACAAACCCTGGGGTGCGTTTATGTGTCGGTCATCAACACTCGCTGTTTTGGCCGATTCTGGCCCGTTTCTTGGATTATTACTCACCGTTTTGGGGTCGCGAAGCGATTTCCATAATTGTTGAACCCCAAGGTCTGCTTACGTGTCGATCATCAACACTGGCAGTTTTGGCCGATACTGGCCCGTTTGATGGACTATTACTCACTGTTTTTGGGTCCCGGAGTGGTTTCCATGGTTAACAAACCATGCGGTGTGTTTACATGTCGGTCATCAACGCTCGCAATTTTGGCTTATTCTGACCTATTTCTTCGAATATTACTCACTGTTTTGGGGTCCCGAAGCGATTTCCATAGGTGTTGGTCATCAACACTGGCAGTTTTGACCGATTCTGGCCCGGTTCTTGGACTATTACTCACTGTTTTGGGGTGCCAGAGCGATTTCCATAGTTGTTGAACCCCAAGAAGCGCTTACGTGCCGGTCATCAACACTGGCAGTTTTGGACGATTCTAGCCCGTTTCGTGGACGATTACTCACTATTTGGGGTTCCCGGAGTGATTTCCATGATTAACGAACCCTGGGGTGCGTTTACGTGTCAGTGATCAATACTGGTAGTTTTGGCCGATTCTGACCCGTTTCTTGGATTATTACTCACTGTTTAGGGGTCCCGAAGCGATTTCCATAATTGTTGAACCCCAAGGTCCGCTTACGTGTCGGTC
>NW_025228372.1:61175-62354 GCF_018294505.1 Triticum aestivum | reverse complement strand
CTACTACTCACTATTTTGGGGTCCTAGAGTGATTTCCACGATTAACGAACCCTGGAGTGCGTTTACGTGTCCGGCATCAACAATCACAATTTTGGCCGATTCTGACCCGTTTCTTGGATTATTACTCACTGTTTTGGGGTCCCAAAGCGATTTCCATAGTAGTATAACCCCAAGGTGCGCTTACATGTCGGTCATGAACATTGGCTGTTTTTGCCGATTCTGGCCCGTTTCATGGACTATTACTCAATGCTTTGGGGTCCAGGAGTGGTTTCCATGGTTACCAAACCCTCGAGTGCGTTTACGTGTCGGTCGTAAACACTCGCTCTTTTGGCCAATTCTGGCCTGTTTCATGGAGTATTACTTACTATTTTGGGGTCCTAGAGTGACTTCCACAATTAACAAACCCTGGGGTGCGTTTATGTGTCGGTCATCAACACTCGCTGTTTTGGCCGATTCTGGCCCGTTTCTTGGATTATTACTCACCGTTTTGGGGTCGCGAAGCGATTTCCATAATTGTTGAACGCCAAGGTCTGCTTACGTGTCGATCAACAACACTGGCAGTTTTGGCCGATTCTGGCCCGTTTGATGGACTATTACTCACTGTTTTTGGGTCCCGGAGTGGTTTCCATGGTTAACAAACCATGCGGTGTGTTTACATGTCGGTCATCAACTCTCGCAATTTTGGCTTATTCTGACCTGTTTCTTCGAATATTACTCACTGTTTTGGGGTCCCGAAGCGATTTCCATAGGTGTTGGTCATCAACACTGGCAGTTTTGACCGATTCTGGCCCGGTTCTTGGACTATTACTCACTGTTTTGGGGTGCCAGAGCGATTTCCATAGTTGTCGTACCCCAAGAAGCGCTTACGTGTCGGTCATCAACACTGGCAGTTTTGGACGATTGTAGCCCATTTCGTGGACGATTACTCACTATTTGGGGTTCCCGGAGTGATTTCCATGATTAACGAACCCTGGGGTGCGTTTACGTGTCGGTGATCAATACTGGTAGTTTTGGCCGATTCTGACCCGTTTCTTGGATTATTACTCACTGTTTAGGGGTCCCGAAGCGATTTCCATAATTGTTGAACCCCAAGGTCCGCTTACGTGTCGGTCATCAACACTGGCAGTTTTGGCCGATTCTGGCCCGTTTTGTGGACTACTACTCACTATTTTGGGGTCC
>NW_025228372.1:51559-54524 GCF_018294505.1 Triticum aestivum | reverse complement strand
GATTTCCTTAGTAGTATAACCCCAAGGTGCGCTTACATGTCGGTCATGAACATTGGCTGTTTTGGCCGATTCTGGCCCGTTTCATGGACTATTACTCAATGCTTTGGGGTCCAGGAGTGGTTTCCATGGTTACCAAACCCTCGAGTGCGTTTACGTGCCGGTCATAAACACTCGCTCTTTTGGCCAATTCTGGCCTGTTTCATGGACTATTACTTACTATTTTGGGGTCCTAGAGTGACTTCCACAATTAACAAACCCTGGGGTGCGTTTATGTGTCGGTCATCAACACTCGCTGTTTTGGCCGATTCTGGCCCGTTTCTTGGATTATTACTCACCGTTTTGGGGTCGCGAAGCGATTTCCATAATTGTTGAACCCCAAGGTCTGCTTACATGTCGATCATCAACACTGGCAGTTTTGGCCGATTCTGGCCCATTTGATGGACTATTACTCACTGTTTTTGGGTCCCGGAGTGGTTTCCATGGTTAAGAAACCATGCGGTGTGTTTACATGTCGGTCATCAACGCTCGCAATTTTGGCTTATTCTGACCTGTTTCTTCGAATATTACTCACTGTTTTGGGGTCCCGAAGCGATTTCCATAGGTGTTGGTCATCAACACTGGCAGTTTTGACTGATTCTGGCCCGGTTCTTGGACTATTACTCACTGTTTTGGGGTGCCAGAGCGATTTCCATAGTGTTGAACCCCAAGAAGAGCTTACGTGTCGGTCATCAACACTGGCAGTTTTGGCCGATTCTAGCCCGTTTCGTGGATGATTACTCTCTATTTGGGGTTCCCGGAGTGATTTCCATGATTAACGAACCCTGGGGTGCGTTTACGTGTCGGTGATCAATACTGGTAGTTTTGGCCGATTCTGACCCGTTTCTTGGATTATTACTCACTGTTTTGGGGTCCCGAAGTGATTTCCATAATTGTTGAACCCCAAGGTCTGCTTACGTGTCGGTCATCAACACTGGCAGTTTTGGCCGATTCTGGCCCGTTTTGTGGACTACTACTCACTATTTTTGGGTCCTGGAGTGATTTCCACGATTAACGAACCCTGGAGTGCGTTTACGTGTCGGTCATCAACAATCACAATTTTAGCCGATTCTGACCCGTTTCTTGGATTATTACTCACTGTTTTGGGGTCCCAAAGCGATTTCCTTAGTAGTATAACCCCAAGGTGCGCTTACATGTCGGTCATGAACATTGGCTGTTTTGGCCGATTCTGGCCCGTTTCATGGACTATTACTCAATGCTTTGGGGTCCAGGAGTGGTTTCCATGGTTACCAAACCCTCGAGTGCGTTTACATGTCGGTCGTAAACACTCGCTCTTTTGGCCAATTCTGGCCTGTTTCATGGACTATTACTTACTATTTTGGGGTCCTAGAGTGACTTCCACAATTAACAAACCCTGGGGTGCGTTTATGTGTCGGTCATCAACACTCGCTGTTTTGGCCGATTCTGGCCCGTTTCTTGGATTATTACTCACCGTTTTGGGGTCGCAAAGCGATTTCCATAATTGTTGAACCCCAAGGTCTGCTTACGTGTCGATCATCAACACTAGCAGTTTTGGCCGATTCTGGCCCGTTTGATGGACTATTACTCACTGCTTTTGGGTCCCAGAGTGGTTTCCATGGTTAACAAACCATGCGGTGTGTTTACATGTCGGTCATCAACGCTCGCAATTTTGGCTTATTCTGACCTGTTTCTTCGAATATTACTCACTGTTTTGGGGTCCCGAAGAGATTTCCATAGGTGTTGGTCATCAACACTGGCAGTTTTGACCGATTCTGGCCCGGTTCTTGGACTATTACTCACTGTTTTGGGGTGCCAGAGCGATTTCCATAGTGTTGAACCCCAAGAAGCGCTTACGTGTCGGTCATCAACACTGGCAGTTTTGGCCGATTCTAGCCCGTTTCGTGGACGATTACTCACTATTTGGGGTTCCCGGAGTGATTTCCATGATTAACGAACCCTGGGGTGCGTTTACGTGTCGGTGATCAATACTGGTAGTTTTGGCCGATTCTGACCCGTTTCTTGGATTATTACTCACTGTTTTGGGGTCCCGAAGTGATTTCCATAATTGTTGAACCCCAAGGTCTGCTTACGTGTCGGTCATCAACACTGGCAGTTTTGGCCGATTCTGGCCCGTTTTGTGGACTACTACTCGCTATTTTGGGGTCCTGGAGTGATTTCCACGATTAACGAACCCTGGAGTGCGTGTACGTGTCGGTCATCAACAATCACAATTTTGGCCGATTCTGACCCGTTTCTTGGATTATTACTCACTGTTTTGGGGTCCCAAAGCGATTTCCTTAGTAGTATAACCCCAAGGTGCGCTTACATGTCGGTCATGAACATTGGCTGTTTTGGCCGATTCTGGCCCGTTTCATGGACTATTACTCAATGCTTTGGGGTCCAGGAGTGGTTTCCATGGTTACCAAACCCTCGAGTGCGTTTACGTGTCGGTCGTAAACACTCGCTCTTTTGGCCAATTCTGGCCTGTTTCATGGACTATTACTTACTATTTTGGGGTCCTAGAGTGACTTCCACAATTAACAAACCCTGGGGTGCGTTTATGTGTCGGTCATCAACACTCGCTGTTTTGGCCGATTCTGGCCCGTTTCTTGGATTATTACTCACCGTTTTGGGGTCGCGAAGCGATTTCCATAATTGTTGAACCCCAAGGTCTGCTTACGTGTCGATCATCAACACTAGCAGTTTTGGCCGATTCTGGCCCGTTTGATGGACTATTACTCACTGTTTTTGGGTCCCAGAGTGGTTTCCATGGTTAACAAACCATGCGGTGTGTTTACATGTCGGTCATCAACGCTCGCAATTTTGGCTTATTCTGACCTGTTTCTTCGAATATTACTCACTGTTTTGGGGTCCCGAAGCGATTTCCATAGGTGTTGGTCATCAACACTGGCAGTTTTGACCGATTCTGGCCCGGTTCTTGGACTAT
>NW_025228372.1:41760-51549 GCF_018294505.1 Triticum aestivum | reverse complement strand
GGATTATTACTCACTGTTTTGGGGTCGTGATTTCCATAATTGTTGAACCCCAAGGTCTGCTTACGTGTCGGTCATCAACACTGGCAGTTTTGGCCGACTCTGGCCCGTTTTGTGGACTACTACTCACTATTTTGGGGTCCTGGAGTGATTTCCACAATTAACGAACCCTGGAGTGCGTGTACGTGTCGGTCATCAACAATCACAATTTTGGCCGATTCTGACCCGTTTCTTGGATTATTACTCACTGTTTTGGGGTCCCAAAGCGATTTCCTTAGTAGTATAACCCCAAGGTGCGCTTACATGTCGGTCATGAACATTGGCTGTTTTGGCCGATTCTGGCCCGTTTGATGGACTATTACTCAATGCTTTGGGGTCCAGGAGTGGTTTCCATGGTTACCAAACCCTCGAGTGCGTTTACGTGTCGGTCATAAACACTCGCTCTTTTGGCCAATTCTGGCCTGTTTCATGGACTATTACTTACTATTTTGGGGTCCTAGAGTGACTTCCACAATTAACAAACCCTGGGGTGCGTTTATGTGTCGGTCATCAACACTCGCTGTTTTGGCCGATTCTGGCCCGTTTCTTGGATTATTACTCACCGTTTTGGGGTCGCGAAGCGATTTCCATAATTGTTGAACCCCAAGGTCTGCTTACGTGTCGATCATCAACACTGGCAGTTTTGGCCGATTCTGGCCCGTTTGATGGACTATTACTCACTGTTTTTGGGTCCCGGAGTGGTTTCCATGGTCAACGAACCATGCGGTGTGTTTACATGTCGGTCATCAACGCTCGCAATTTTGGCTTATTCTGACCTGTTTCTTCGAATATTACTCACTGTTTTGGGGTCCCGAAGCGATTTCCATAGGTGTTGGTCATCAACACTGGCAGTTTTGACCGATTCTGGCCCGGTTCTTGGACTATTACTCACTGTTTTGGGGTGCCAGAGCGATTTCCATAGTTGTTGAACCCCAAGAAGCGCTTACGTGTCGGTCATCAACACTGGCAGTTTTGGCCGATTCTAGCCCGTTTCGTGGACGATTACTCACTATTTCGGGTTCCCGGAGTGATTTCCATGATTAACGAACCCTGGGGTGCGTTTACGTGTCGGTGATCAATACTGGTAGTTTTGGCCGATTCTGACCCGTTTCTTGGATTATTACTCACTGTTTTGGGGTCCCGAAGTGATTTCCATAATTGTTGAACCCCAAGGTCTGCTTACGTGTCGGTCATCAACACTGGCAGTTTTGGCCGATTCTGGCCCGTTTTGTGGACTACTACTCGCTATTTTGGGGTCCTGGAGTGATTTCCACGATTAACGAACCCTGGAGTGCGTGTACGTGTCGGTCATCAACAATCACAATTTTGGCCGATTCTGACCCGTTTCTTGGATTATTACTCACTGTTTTGGGGTCCCAAAGCGATTTCCTTAGTAGTATAACCCCAAGGTGCGCTTACATGTCGGTCATGAACATTGGCTGTTTTGGCTGATTCTGGCCCGTTTCATGGACTATTACTCAATGCTTTGGGGTCCAGGAGTGGTTTCCATGGTTACCAAACCCTCGAGTGCGTTTACGTGTCGGTCGTAAACACTCGCTCTTTTGGCCAATTCTGGCCTGTTTCATGGACTAGTACTTACTATTTTGGGGTCCTAGAGTGACTTCCACAATTAACAAACCCTGGGGTGCGTTTATGTGTCGGTCATCAACACTCGCTGTTTTGGCCGATTCTGGCCCGTTTCTTGGATTATTACTCACCGTTTTGGGGTCGCGAAGCGATTTCCATAATTGTTGAACCCCAAGGTCTGCTTACGTGTTGATCATCAACACTGGCAGTTTTGGCCGATTCTGGCCCGTTTGATGGACTATTACTCACTGTTTTTGGGTCCCGGAGTGGTTTCCATGGTTAACAAACCATGCGGTGTGTTTACATGTCGGTCATCAACGCTCGCAATTTTGGCTTATTCTGACCTGTTTCTTCGAATATTACTCACTGTTTTGGGGTCCCGAAGCGATTTCCATAGGTGTTGGTCATCAACACTGGCAGTTTTGACCGATTCTGGCCCGGTTCTTGGACTATTACTCACTGTTTTGGGGTGCCAGAGCGATTTCCATAGTTGTTGAACCCCAAGAAGCGCTTACGTGTCGGTCATCAACACTGGCAGTTTTGGCCGATTCTGGCCCGGTTCTTGGACTATTACTCACTGTTTTGGGGTGCCAGAGCGATTTCCATAGTTGTTGAACCCCAAGAAGCGCTTACGTGTCGGTCATCAACACTGGCAGTTTTGGCCGATTCTAGCCCGTTTCGTGGACGATTACTCACTATTTGGGGTTCCCGGAGTGATTTCCATGATTAACGAACCCTGGGGTGCGTTTACGTGTCGGTGATCAATACTGGTAGTTTTGGCCGATTCTGACCCGTTTCTTGGATTATTACTCACTGTTTTGGGGTCGTGATTTCCATAATTGTTGAACCCCAAGGTCTGCTTACGTGTCGGTCATCAACACTGGCAGTTTTGGCCGATTCTGGCCCGTTTTGTGGACTACTACTCACTATTTTGGGGTCCTGGAGTGATTTCCACAATTAACGAACCCTGGAGTGCGTGTACGTGTCGGTCATCAACAATCACAATTTTGGCCGATTCTGACCCGTTTCTTGGATTATTACTCACTGTTTTGGGGTCCCAAAGCGATTTCCTTAGTAGTATAACCCCAAGGTGCGCTTACATGTCGGTCATGAACATTGGCTGTTTTGGCCGATTCTGGCCCGTTTGATGGACTATTACTCAATGCTTTGGGGTCCAGGAGTGGTTTCCATGGTTACCAAACCCTCGAGTGCGTTTACGTGTCGGTCGTAAACACTCGCTCTTTTGGCCAATTCTGGCCTGTTTCATGGACTATTACTTACTATTTTGGGGTCCTAGAGTGACTTCCACAATTAACAAACCCTGGGGTGCGTTTATGTGTCGGTCATCAACACTCGCTGTTTTGGCCGATTCTGGCCCGTTTCTTGGATTATTACTCACCGTTTTGGGGTCGCGAAGCGATTTCCATAATTGTTGAACCCCAAGGTCTGCTTACGTGTCGATCATCAACACTGGCAGTTTTGGCCGATTCTGGCCCATTTGATGGACTATTACTCACTGTTTTTGGGTCCCGGAGTGGTTTCCATGGTTAACAAACCATGCGGTGTGTTTACATGTCGGTCATCAACGCTCGCAATTTTGGCTTATTCTGACCTGTTTCTTCGAATATTACTCACTGTTTTGGGGTCCCGAAGCGATTTCCATAGGTGTTGGTCATCAACACTAGCAGTTTTGACCGATTCTGGCCCGGTTCTTGGACTATTACTCACTGTTTTGGGGTGCCAGAGCGATTTCCATAGTTGTTGAACCCCAAGAAGCGCTTACGTGTCGGTCATCAACACTGGCAGTTTTGGACGATTGTAGCCCGTTTCGTGGACGATTACTCACTATTTGGGGTTCCCGGAGTGATTTCCATGATTAACGAACCCTGGGGTGCGTTTACGTGTCGGTGATCAATACTGGTAGTTTTGGCCGATTCTGACCCGTTTCTTGGATTATTACTCACTGTTTTGGGGTCCCGAAGTGATTTCCATAATTGTTGAACCCCAAGGTCTGCTTACGTGTCGGTCATCAACACTGGCAGTTTTGGCCGATTCTGGCCCGTTTTGTGGACTACTACTCACTATTTTGGGGTCCTGGAGTGATTTCCACGATTAACGAACCCTGGAGTGCGTTTACGTGTCGGTCATCAACAATCACAATTTTGGCCGATTCTGACCCGTTTCTTGGATTATTACTCACTGTTTTGGGGTCCCAAAGCGATTTCCTTAGTAGTATAACCCCAAGGTGCGCTTACATGTCGGTCATGAACATTGGCTGTTTTGGCCGATTCTGGCCCGTTTCATGGACTATTACTCAATGCTTTGGGGTCCAGGAGTGGTTTCCATGGTTACCAAACCCTCGAGTGCGTTTACGTGTCGGTCGTAAACACTCGCTCTTTTGGCCAATTCTGGCCTGTTTCATGGACTATTACTTACTATTTTGGGGTCCTAGAGTGACTTCCACAATTAACAAACCCTGGGGTGCGTTTATGTGTCGGTCATCAACACTCGCTGTTTTGGCCGATTCTGGCCCGTTTCTTGGATTATTACTCACCGTTTTGGGGTCGCGAAGCGATTTCCATAATTGTTGAACCCCAAGGTCTGCTTACGTGTCAATCATCAACACTGGCAGTTTTGGCCGATTCTGGCCCGTTTGATGGACTATTACTCACTGTTTTTGGGTCCCGGAGTGGTTTCCATGGTTAACAAACCATGCGGTGTGTTTACATGTCGGTCATCAACGCTCGCAATTTTGGCTTATTCTGACCTGTTTCTTCGAATATTACTCACTGTTTTGGGGTCCCGAAGCGATTTCCATAGGTGTTGGTCATCAACACTGGCAGTTTTGACCGATTCTGGCCCGGTTCTTGGACTATTACTCACTGTTTTGGGGTGCCAGAGCGATTTCCATAGTTGTTGAACCCCAAGAAGCGCTTACGTGTCGGTCATCAACACTGGCAGTTTTGGCCGATTCTAGCCCGTTTCGTGGACGATTACTCACTATTCCGGGTTCCCGGAGTGATTTCCATGATTAACGAACCCTGGGGTGCGTTTACGTGTCGGTGATCAATACTGGTAGTTTTGGCCGATTCTGACCCGTTTCTTGGATTATTACTCACTGTTTTGGGGTCCCGAAGTGATTTCCATAATTGTTGAACCCCAAGGTCTGCTTACGTGTCGGTCATCAACACTGGCAGTTTTGGCCGATTCTGGCCCGTTTTGTGGACTACTACTCGCTATTTTGGGGTCCTGGAGTGATTTCCACGATTAACGAACCCTGGAGTGCGTGTACGTGTCGGTCATCAACAATCACAATTTTGGCCGATTCTGACCCGTTTCTTGGATTATTACTCACTGTTTTGGGGTCCCAAAGCGATTTCCTTAGTAGTATAACCCCAAGGTGCGCTTACATGTCGGTCATGAACATTGGCTGTTTTGGCTGATTCTGGCCCGTTTCATGGACTATTACTCAATGCTTTGGGGTCCAGGAGTGGTTTCCATGGTTACCAAACCCTCGAGTGCGTTTACGTGTCGGTCGTAAACACTCGCTCTTTTGGCCAATTCTGGCCTGTTTCATGGACTAGTACTTACTATTTTGGGGTCCTAGAGTGACTTCCACAATTAACAAACCCTGGGGTGCGTTTATGTGTCGGTCATCAACACTCGCTGTTTTGGCCGATTCTGGCCCGTTTCTTGGATTATTACTCACCGTTTTGGGGTCGCGAAGCGATTTCCATAATTGTTGAACCCCAAGGTCTGCTTACGTGTTGATCATCAACACTGGCAGTTTTGGCCGATTCTGGCCCGTTTGATGGACTATTACTCACTGTTTTTGGGTCCCGGAGTGGTTTCCATGGTTAACAAACCATGCGGTGTGTTTACATGTCGGTCATCAACGCTCGCAATTTTGGCTTATTCTGACCTGTTTCTTCGAATATTACTCACTGTTTTGGGGTCCCGAAGCGATTTCCATAGGTGTTGGTCATCAACACTGGCAGTTTTGACCGATTCTGGCCCGGTTCTTGGACTATTACTCACTGTTTTGGGGTGCTAGACCGATTTCCATAGTTGTTGAACCCCAAGAAGCGCTTACGTGTCGGTCATCAACACTAGCAGTTTTGGACGATCGTAGCCCGTTTCGTGGACGATTACTCACTATTTGGGGTTCCCCGAGTGATTTCCATGATTAACGAACCCTGGGGTGCGTTTACGTGTCGGTGCTCAATACTGGTAGTTTTGGCCGATTCTGACCCGTTTCTTGGATTATTACTCACTGTTTAGGGGTCCCGAAGCGATTTCCATAATTGTTGAACCCCAAGGTCCGCTTACGTGTCGGTCATCAAAACTGGCAGTTTTGGCCGATTCTGGCCCGTTTTGTGGACTACTACTCACTATTTTGGGGTCCTGGAGTGATTTCCACGATTAACGAACCCTGGAGTGCGTTTACGTGTCCGGCATCAACAATCACAATTTTGGCCGATTCTGACCCGTTTCTTGGATTATTACTCACTGTTTAGGGGTCCCGAAGCGATTTCCATAGTTGTTGAACCCCAAGGTCCGCTTACGTGTCGGTCATCAACACTGGCAGTTTTGGCCGATTCTGGCCCGTTTTGTGGACTACTACTCACTATTTTGGGGTCCTGGAGTGATTTCCACGATTAACGAACCCTGGAGTGCGTTTACGTGTCCGGCATCAACAATCACAATTTTGGCCGATTTTGACCCGTTTCTTGGATTATTACTCACTGTTTTGGGGTCCCAAAGCGATTTCCATAGTAGTATAACCCCAAGGTGCGCTTACATGTCGGTCATGAACATTGGCTGTTTTGGCTGATTCTGGCCCGTTTCATGGACTATTACTCAATGCTTTGGGGTCCAGGAGTGGTTTCCATGGTTACCAAACCCTCGAGTGCGTTTACGTGTCGGTCGTAAACACTCGCTCTTTTGGCCAATTCTGGCCTGTTTCATGGACTAGTACTTACTATTTTGGGGTCCTAGAGTGACTTCCACAATTAACAAACCCTGGGGTGCGTTTATGTGTCGGTCATCAACACTCGCTGTTTTGGCCGATTCTGGCCCGTTTCTTGGATTATTACTCACCGTTTTGGGGTCGCGAAGCGATTTCCATAATTGTTGAACCCCAAGGTCTGCTTACGTGTCGATCATCAACACTGGCAGTTTTGGCCGATTCTGGCCCGTTTGATGGACTATTACTCACTATTTTTGGGTCCCGGAGTGGTTTCCATGGTTAACAAACCATGCGGTGTGTTTACATATCGGTCATCAACGCTCGCAATTTTGGCTTATTCTGACTTGTTTCTTCGAATATTACTCACTGT
Organism: Triticum aestivum; assembly: GCF_018294505.1. NCBI lineage: Eukaryota > Viridiplantae > Streptophyta > Magnoliopsida > Poales > Poaceae > Triticum > Triticum aestivum. Next base: position 44,587 of record NW_025228372.1, on the reverse strand, counting down.
TTTGGGGTCCCGAAGCGATTTCCATAGGTGTTGGTCATCAACACTGGCAGTTTTGACCGATTCTGGCCCGGTTCTTGGACTATTACTCACTGTTTTGGGGTGCCAGAGCGATTTCCATAGTTGTTGAACCCCAAGAAGCGCTTACGTGTCGGTCATCAACACTGGCAGTTTTGGCCGATTCTAGCCCGTTTCGTGGACGATTACTCACTATTTCGGGTTCCCGGAGTGATTTCCATGATTAACGAACCCTGGGGTGCGTTTACGTGTCGGTGATCAATACTGGTAGTTTTGGCCGATTCTGACCCGTTTCTTGGATTATTACTCACTGTTTTGGGGTCCCGAAGTGATTTCCATAATTGTTGAACCCCAAGGTCTGCTTACGTGTCGGTCATCAACACTGGCAGTTTTGGCCGATTCTGGCCCGTTTTGTGGACTACTACTCGCTATTTTGGGGTCCTGGAGTGATTTCCACGATTAACGAACCCTGGAGTGCGTGTACGTGTCGGTCATCAACAATCACAATTTTGGCCGATTCTGACCCGTTTCTTGGATTATTACTCACTGTTTTGGGGTCCCAAAGCGATTTCCTTAGTAGTATAACCCCAAGGTGCGCTTACATGTCGGTCATGAACATTGGCTGTTTTGGCTGATTCTGGCCCGTTTCATGGACTATTACTCAATGCTTTGGGGTCCAGGAGTGGTTTCCATGGTTACCAAACCCTCGAGTGCGTTTACGTGTCGGTCGTAAACACTCGCTCTTTTGGCCAATTCTGGCCTGTTTCATGGACTAGTACTTACTATTTTGGGGTCCTAGAGTGACTTCCACAATTAACAAACCCTGGGGTGCGTTTATGTGTCGGTCATCAACACTCGCTGTTTTGGCCGATTCTGGCCCGTTTCTTGGATTATTACTCACCGTTTTGGGGTCGCGAAGCGATTTCCATAATTGTTGAACCCCAAGGTCTGCTTACGTGTTGATCATCAACACTGGCAGTTTTGGCCGATTCTGGCCCGTTTGATGGACTATTACTCACTGTTTTTGGGTCCCGGAGTGGTTTCCATGGTTAACAAACCATGCGGTGTGTTTACATGTCGGTCATCAACGCTCGCAATTTTGGCTTATTCTGACCTGTTTCTTCGAATATTACTCACTGTTTTGGGGTCCCGAAGCGATTTCCATAGGTGTTGGTCATCAACACTGGCAGTTTTGACCGATTCTGGCCCGGTTCTTGGACTATTACTCACTGTTTTGGGGTGCCAGAGCGATTTCCATAGTTGTTGAACCCCAAGAAGCGCTTACATGTCGGTCATCAACACTGGCAGTTTTGGCCGATTCTAGCCCGTTTCGTGGACGATTACTCACTATTTGGGGTTCCCGGAGTGATTTCCATGATTAACGAACCCTGGGGTGCGTTTACGTGTCGGTGATCAATACTGGTAGTTTTGGCCGATTCTGACCCGTTTCTTGGATTATTACTCACTGTTTTGGGGTCCCGAAGTGATTTCCATAATTGTTGAACCCCAAGGTCTGCTTACGTGTCGGTCATCAACACTGGCAGTTTTGGCCGATTCTGGCCCGTTTTGTGGACTACTACTCACTATTTTGGGGTCCTGGAGTGATTTCCACGATTAACGAACCCTGGAGTGCGTTTACGTGTCGGTCATCAACAATCACAATTTTGGCCGATTCTGACCCGTTTCTTGGATTATTACTCACTGTTTTGGGGTCCCAAAGCGATTTCCTTAGTAGTATAACCCCAAGGTGCGCTTACATGTCGGTCATGAACATTGGCTGTTTTGGCCGATTCTGGCCCGTTTCATGGACTATTACTCAATGCTTTGGGGTCCAGGAGTGGTTTCCATGGTTACCAAACCCTCGAGTGCGTTTACGTGTCGGTCGTAAACACTTGCTCTTTTGGCCAATTCTGGCCTGTTTCATGGACTATTACTTACTATTTTGGGGTCCTAGAGTGACTTCCACAATTAACAAACCCTGGGGTGCGTTTATGTGTCGGTCATCAACACTCGCTGTTTTGGCCGATTCTGGCCCGTTTTGTGGACTACTACTCACTATTTTGGGGTCCTGGAGTGATTTCCACGATTAACGAACCCTGGAGTGCGTTTACGTGTCGGTCATCAACAATCACAATTTTGGCCGATTCTGACCCGTTTCTTGGATTATTACTCACTGTTTTGGGGTCCCAAAGCGATTTCCTTAGTAGTATAACCCCAAGGTGCGCTTACATGTCGGTCATGAACATTGGCTGTTTTGGCCGATTCTGGCCCGTTTCATGGACTATTACTCAATGCTTTGGGGTCCAGGAGTGGTTTCCATGGTTACCAAACCGTCGAGTGCGTTTACGTGTCGGTCGTAAACACTCGCTCTTTTGGCCAATTCTGGCCTGTTTCATGGACTATTACTTACTATTTTGGGGTCCTAGAGTGACTTCCACAATTAACAAACCCTGGGGTGCGTTTATGTGTCGGTCATCAACACTCGCTGTTTTGGCCGATTCTGGCCCGTTTCTTGGATTATTACTCACCGTTTTGGGGTCGCGAAGCGATTTCCATAATTGTTGAACCCCAAGGTCTGCTTACGTGTCGATCATCAACACTGGCAGTTTTGGCCGATTCTGGCCCATTTGATGGACTATTACTCACTGTTTTTGGGTCCCGGAGTGGTTTCCATGGTTAACAAACCATGCGGTGTGTTTACATGTCGGTCATCAACGCTCGCAATTTTGGCTTATTCTGACCTGTTTCTTCGAATATTACTCACTGTTTTGGGGTCCCGAAGCGATTTCCATAGGTGTTGGTCATCAACACT
>NW_025228372.1:35473-40170 GCF_018294505.1 Triticum aestivum | reverse complement strand
CGGTGATCAATACTGGTAGTTTTGGCCGATTCTGACCCGTTTCTTGGATTATTACTCACTGTTTTGGGGTCCCGAAGTGATTTCCATAATTGTTGAACCCCAAGGTCTGCTTACGTGTCGGTCATCAACACTGGCAGTTTTGGCCGATTCTGGCCCGTTTTGTGGACTACTACTCACTATTTTCGGGTCCTGGAGTGATTTCCACGATTAACGAACCCTGGAGTGCGTTTACGTGTCGGTCATCAACAATCACAATTTTGGCCGATTCTGACCCGTTTCTTTGATTATTACTCACTGTTTTGGGGTCCCAAAGCGATTTCCTTCGTAGTATAACCCCAAGGTGCGCTTACATGTCGGTCATGAACATTGGCTGTTTTGGCCGATTCTGGCCCGTTTCATGGACTATTACTCAATGCTTTGGGGTCCAGGAGTGGTTTCCATGGTTACCAAACCCTCGAGTGCGTTTACGTGTCGGTCGTAAACACTCGCTCTTTTGGCCAATTCTGGCCTGTTTCATGGACTATTACTTACTATTTTGGGGTCCTAGAGTGACTTCCACAATTAACAAACCCTGGGGTGCGTTTATGTGTCGGTCATCAACACTCGCTGTTTTGGCCGATTCTGGCCCGTTTCTTGGATTATTACTCACCGTTTTGGGGTCGCGAAGCGATTTCCATAATTGTTGAACCCCAAGGTCTGCTTACGTGTCGATCATCAACACTGGCAGTTTTGGCCGATTCTGGCCCGTTTGATGGACTATTACTCACTGTTTTTGGGTCCCGGAGTGGTTTCCATGGTTAACAAACCATGCGGTGTGTTTACATATCGGTCATCAACGCTCGCAATTTTGGCTTATTCTGACCTGTTTCTTCGAATATTACTCACTGTTTTGGGGTCCCGAAGCGATTTCCATAGGTGTTGGTCATCAACACTGGCAGTTTTGACCGATTCTGGCCCGGTTCTTGGACTATTACTCACTGTTTTGGGGTGCCAGAGCGATTTCCATAGTTGTTGAACCCCAAGAAGCGCTTACGTGTCGGTCATCAACACTGGCAGTTTTGGCCGATTCTAGCCCGTTTCGTGGACGATTACTCACTATTTCGGGTTCCCGGAGTGATTTCCATGATTAACGAACCCTGGGGTGCGTTTACGTGTCGGTGATCAATACTGGTAGTTTTGGCCGATTCTGACCCGTTTCTTGGATTATTACTCACTGTTTTGGGGTCCCGAAGTGATTTCCATAATTGTTGAACCCCAAGGTCTGCTTACGTGTCGGTCATCAACACTGGCAGTTTTGGCCGATTCTGGCCCGTTTTGTGGACTACTACTCGCTATTTTGGGGTCCTGGAGTGATTTCCACGATTAACGAACCCTGGAGTGCGTGTACGTGTCGGTCATCAACAATCACAATTTTGGCCGATTCTGACCCGTTTCTTGGATTATTACTCACTGTTTTGGGGTCCCAAAGCGATTTCCTTAGTAGTATAACCCCAAGGTGCGCTTACATGTCGGTCATGAACATTGGCTGTTTTGGCCGATTCTGGCCCGTTTCATGGACTATTAGTCAATGCTTTGGGGTCCAGGAGTGGTTTCCATGGTTACCAAACCCTCGAGTGCGTTTACGTGTCGGTCGTAAACACTCGCTCTTTTGGCCAATTCTGGCCTGTTTCATGGACTATTACTTACTATTTTGGGGTCCTAGAGTGACTTCCACAATTAACAAACCCTGGGGTGCGTTTATGTGTCGGTCATCAACACTCGCTGTTTTGGCCGATTCTGGCCCGTTTCTTGGATTATTACTCACCGTTTTGGGGTCGCGAAGCGATTTCCATAATTGTTGAACCCCAAGGTCTGCTTACGTGTCGATCATCAACACTGGCAGTTTTGGCCGATTCTGGCCCGTTTGATGGACTATTACTCACTGTTTTTGGGTCCCGGAGTGGTTTCCATGGTTAACAAACCATGCGGTGTGTTTACATGTCGGTCATCAACGCTCGCAATTTTGGCTTATTCTGACCTGTTTCTTCGAATATTACTCACTGTTTTGGGGTCCCGAAGCGATTTCCATAGGTGTTGGTCATCAACACTGGCAGTTTTGACCGATTCTGGCCCGGTTCTTGGACTATTACTCACTGTTTTGGGGTGCCAGAGCGATTTCCATAGTTGTTGAACCCCAAGAAGCGCTTACGTGTCGGCCATCAACACTGGCAGTTTTGGCCGATTCTAGCCCGTTTCGTGGACGATTACTCACTATTTGGGGTTCCCGGAGTGATTTCCATGATTAACGAACCCTGGGGTGCGTTTACGTGTCGGTGATCAATACTGGTAGTTTTGGCCGATTCTGACCCGTTTCTTGGATTATTACTCACTGTTTTGGGGTCCCAAAGCGATTTCCATAGTAGTATAACCCCAAGGTGCGCTTACATGTCGGTCATGAGCATTGGCCGTTTTGGCCGATTCTGGCCCGTTTCATGGACTATTACTCAATGCTTTGGGGTCCAGGAGTGGTTTCCATGGTTAGCAAACCCTCGAGTGCGTTTACGTCTCGGTCGTAAACACTCGCTCTTTTGGCCAATTCTGGCCTGTTTCATGGACTATTACTTACTATTTTGGGGTCCTAGAGTGACTTCCACAATTAACAAACCCTGTGGTGCGTTTATGTGTCGGTCATCAACACTCGCTGTTTTGGCCGATTCTGGCCCGTTTCTTGGCTTATTACTCACCGTTTTGGGGTCGCGAAGCGATTTCCATAATTGTTGAACCCCAAGGTCTGCTTACGTGTCGATCATCAACACTGGCAGTTTTGGCCGATTCTGGCCCGTTTGATGGACTATTACTCACTGTTTTTGGGTCCCGGAGTGGTTTCCATGGTTAACAAACCATGCGGTGTGTTTACATGTCGGTCATCAACGCTCGCAATTTTGGCTTATTCTGACCTGTTTCTTCGAATATTACTCACTGTTTTGGGGTCCCGAAGCGATTTCCATAGGTGTTGGTCATCAACACTGGCAGTTTTGACCGATTCTGGCCCGGTTCATGGACTATTACTCACTGTTTTGGGGTGCCAGAGCGATTTCCATAGTTGTTGAACCCCAAGAAGCGCTTACGTGTCGGTCATCAACACTGGCAGTTTTGGCCGATTCTAGCCCGTTTCGTGGACGATTACTCACTATTTGGGGTTCCCGGAGTGATTTCCATGATTAACGAACCCTGGGGTGCGTTTACGTGTCGGTGATCAATACTGGTAGTTTTGGCCGATTCTGACCCGTTTCTTGGATTATTACTCACTGTTTAGGGGTCCCGAAGCGATTTCCATAATTGTTGAACCCCAAGGTCCGCTTACGTGTCGGTCATCAACACTGGCAGTTTTGGCCGATTCTGGCCCGTTTTGTGGACTACTACTCACTATTTTGGGGTCCTGGAGTGATTTCCACGATTAACGAACCCTGGAGTGCGTTTACGTGTCAGGCATCAACAATCACAATTTTGGCCGATTCTGACCCGTTTCTTGGATTATTACTCACTGTTTTGGGGTCCCAAAGAGATTTCCATAGTAGTATAACCCCAAGGTGCGCTTACATGTCGGTCATGAACATTGGCTGTTTTGGCCGATTCTGGCCCGTTTCATGGACTATTACTCAATGCTTTGGGGTCCAGGAGTGGTTTCCATGGTTACCAAACCCTCGAGTGCGTTTACGTGTCGGTCGTAAACACTCGCTCTTTTGGCCAATTCTGGCCTGTTTCATGGACTATTACTTACTATTTTGGGGTCCTAGAGTGACTTCCACAATTAACAAACCCTGGGGTGTGTTTATGTGTCGGTCATCAACACTCGCTGTTTTGGCCGATTCTGGCCCGTTTCTTGGATTATTACTCACCGTTTTGGGGTCGCGAAGCGATTTCCATAATTGTTGAACCCCAAGGTCTGCTTACGTGTTGATCATCAACACTGGCAGTTTTGGCCGATTCTGGCCCGTTTGATGGACTATTACTCACTGTTTTTGGGTCCCGGAGTGGTTTCCATGGTTAACAAACCATGCGGTGTGTTTACATGTCGGTCATCAACGCTCGCAATTTTGGCTTATTCTGACCTGTTTCTTCGAATATTACTCACTGTTTTGGGGTCCCGAAGCGATTTCCATAGGTGTTGGTCATCAACACTGGCAGTTTTGACCGATTCTGGCCCGGTTCTTGGACTATTACTCACTGTTTTGGGGTGCCAGAACGATTTCCATAGTTGTTGAACCCCAAGAAGCGCTTACGTGTCGGTCATCAACACTGGCAGTTTTGGACGATCGTAGCCCGTTTCGTGGACGATTACTCACTATTTGGGGTTCCCGGAGTGATTTCCATGATTAACGAACCCTGGGGTGCGTTTACGTGTCGGTGATCAATACTGGTAGTTTTGGCCGATTCTGACCCGTTTCTTGGATTATTACTCACTGTTTAGGGGTCCCGAAGCGATTTCCATAATTGTTGAACCCCAAGGTCCGCTTACGTGTCGGTCATCAACACTGGCAGTTTTGGCCGATTCTGGCCCGTTTTGTGGACTACTACTCACTATTTTGGGGTCCTGGAGTGATTTCCACGATTAACGAACCCTGGAGTGCGTTTACGTGTCCGGCATCAACAATCACAATTTTGGCCGATTCTGACCCGTTTCTTGGATTATTACTCACTGTTTTGGGGTCCCAAAG